>NW_016107659.1:303103-311187 GCF_001604975.1 Cebus imitator | reverse complement strand
AACTGAAAAAATATATAATAAAATCTAAGTGAAAGTAATCCCCTTAACTTTTACAATCAACTAACAAATCCAAATTGGACTGGACAAGAGTGTTTCTACTGTAATTATAGGAAAATAGTTGCTCTTGATAACAATTGTGTTTTGCTTTTTTTCTTTATAACAGAGCTATTGTCACTACTTTAAAATATGAGCAGAATGGGTATGGATCAGATCTATAAAGCTGTGTTTATGTATTTTGAATATACATAGTTATTATTGTTATTATCTACATCAAAATGGAGAGCTTATGTGGTGATATCTTTTTGTCCTCAAGATTATTTACAATTAGAGTGACTCCAGCAACTACTGAATCTAACTCCACTGCACTTTCTCTAGCAGCAGCATACATTACAATCATTAAAACAGCTCAGTCTTTGCTGGTGCCTGAGAATTGAAGAAACCTATTTGCCAGGAAACAGGAGAATTTCAGCAGGAAAAAAGAATGTTCACAATGTCATTGATGAATGAGGAGACCATAGAGCAAGCATACCAAAGAAAGTAGCAGGTCTGCTAGAGTGCCCTATCTGAAGCCTCAGGGTTCAGAAAACCACAGCCCATGGACCACATTTGGCCCTCAACCTGTTTTCATAAATAAAGTTTTATTGAAACTCAGTCATGCACATTTATTTACAAATCACCTATGGCTGCTTTTGCTCTACAATGGTGTAGCTGAGTAGTTGCAAGAAAGACCCCATAAATAGAAATAAAAGTGAATAAAGTATGTATTGTCTGGCCTGTTACAAAAAAAAAAAAAAGTTTGTTAACCCTGGCTCTAAAGGATCCGTTCTATACACGGCAGAGCTCTATGAGGTATGACTGTAACTGTGTTTTAAAAAAGTATTCTGGAACCTTGCCATAGTAGATTAATTCCTCAAGGTTATCCCCAACAATGAAAGGCAAGCCAAGTGATTAACTAAGCCACTGACACTGTCCTATGACACAAATTTCCCCTCTATTTCCCCTTCAAGAGTGCCTCACTTTGGAGTCTGCTAAAGAGATCATTCCAGACGGGAATTCTGACTGTATAAATGCACTGTCTTCTCACCTACTCTGACACTCCTGCCTTTCTACCTGCAGGTGTCTGTGGCTTACAAGCTGGTGCCTCTCACAGACTCTGCAGTTTGAAGCTAATGAAGAGCTGAGAAGGTAGGTTTGGCCCTGACTAGAGAGCAGGGACAACCTCTTCACAGGTCATTTGTTTCTTCAGGCATGCACTGTCTTACAAACCTGGGCTGAGGGTTCACTGCCTTTAAATGTAGAAGCAAAGACTAAATTCAAAAGGCAAGAACTATTTAATGAAAACAGAAGCTGCACAACACATGTGTTTCTTCTACCTACTCCATGGAGTCAGAGAGCTGATGGATCTAGCAGAGAGATCCATCTCTCAGGGGTCAGAAGACTTAGGTCCTCGTGCTGATTCTACGACTAACTAGCTACATGGCCTCAGGCAAGTGACCTATCTGCCCCAGACCAGGCAGGCTTGGATAGTTACCTCTGAAATCCCTTCTAGTGCTAAAATTCTAAGACTGTACCATGCCAGCCTTAGGAGGCTGTGCTGTTACTATCAGTGGCTGGCACATAGCAGGCACTATATAAATGTTAATGATCATTATTGTTATGTAAAGGTTCAATGCATGCCTTTAAACATATATGTGGATTATTTCCCGCTATAACAATGAATGATCTAGAAGCAAATTATAAACAACAGGGTATAACCATAAGCAATGAAGCCTGTAATTCCTACTGGTCTTCTTCTCAACACAAATGAATAAAGTTCCCCCTCCAGTAATTGTTAGAGGTGGTTCTTGGATCCAAATCCCAAACCCTTCCAGAATATCTCCAATTGGAGAACTGGTCATTCAGTCAAAAGACTGTACTGTGATGTAGATATTTTTCTTCCCCGCTGAAAATCCCAGGCCGGGCACAGTAGCTCACACCTATAATCCCAGCACTTTGGGAGGCCTAGGTGGGCAGATCATTGGAGCTCTGGTCAATATAGTGAGACCTCGTCTCTACTAAAAATTCAAAGAAAATCAGCCTGGTGTGGTGGCACATGCCTATAGTCCCAGCTATTCAGGACGCTGAGGCAGGAGGATCCCATGAGTCTGAGAGGCTGAGGCTACAGTGACTGCAGTGCTAACACTGCACTCCAGCCTGGGTGACAAAGCAAGACCCTGTCTCAAAACAAAAAATCCCAATGCAGGTTGGGAATGAGAACTGGGATTCAGATTCAGGATCTGGAATTTCTGAACATGTTTTGCCTTCTTCCCATGATATATACAGTGCATAAACCTGGTAGGAGAAGGAAACAGTTGTCTATCAAAATGGTAAATGGCATTCAGTCTTAAGTTTCTAAATAAAGTTAGCAATTATGGGCATAGCCAAAATGTGAGTGCCTGCCATAACCTCTCGGGCCTCACCACTTCCAGCTACCAGGATCTGCGACTTTTTGACTGAGGGTTTTCTCAGAAGACACAGAAACTGCTCTACCTATAAGCCTGGAAGTGCCAGGAATTAACACCTACCTTCCCACAGCCCTCCCCCAGTGACTGATAGCATTAATATTGATACCCCAGCTCCTTCACCCCTCAGGTGGGATAACTGAGCTGTTTGTTCTGTACCTTGATCTAGAGTTTCTCCCATGAGTTTAGGTTCTAATCATCTACATGTAAACTGCTTGATAAGAAAACCTTCATTGACTCCTTGTCTCACTTCCCCCTCCCCTTATTTGTTTTGTTTGCACTTTTCAAATAAACTATTTCCATTCAAATCTTTGTCTTAAGTTCTGTTTCTGGGAAATCCAAACTAAGACAATGGAGGTGACCTAATTAATTCTAAATTTTTAGTTTGACTAACGAATCATTTTCAACTCTACTAATTGGTAAAATAGGAAGTATAAGTTACTGACAGCCAAGAAATCAGAAGAGTCTAAAACATATTGAGACCATAAAAATCAGCAAAAAGCTAAAGCTAAACCTAAACAGAAGTGGGAAAGAATCCAAGCTTACAGTGATCTTTCCCTTTAGGTAAAACTCACTGAAGTTATATCAGGTTAGTTTGGGTTCATGATGACTCTCAAGAGATGAAGAATTCTCTTCTCTTTATTCCATATGTGTCCAGAAACCTTTGGATTCTTAGAATTATTTTTCCAGTTAAATTATTTTTATTCAAATAAGTAGAACAATAAAATAACTTTATCTTCTTTAGCAGCTACAGTGTATCAAGCACAGTCAATTTATTTTTGGCCAATCTTGCAGAATCTGCAAGTCTTGTGTAGTAAACCCATTTTATTGGGGGAAGGTGGTAAATCATGTGGAAGGTTAATTTTCTGGCCCCATTTCACTTAGCTAGTAATGATAGATTCCAGATTCAAATACCTATCAGTCCTCTTCCAAATGTCATGCTCAATTTCCCCCTGTGCCACTTCCACAAAAGACATATGGCTATTACCATCAGGCACAAGAGGCACTGAGACTGAGAAAACATAATATGACACATTACTATAATTATTATATGATTAGGGTTCCCAGATTTCGCAAGCAGAAACACAGAATGTCCAGTTACATTTGGACTTCAGATAAACGTTTTTTTGTTTTTTTTTCATATACATATGTCCCATGAAATATTTTGGGTAGCTCTACATTAAAAAAGATGTGTTTGATCCAATTATTTTTAATAAACATATTTGTTGTTTATCTGAAATTCAAATTTAGCTGGGCACCCTGTATTTTTTATCCAGCAACACTAGATAGGATGTTTAGCTTATTTATTTAGTTCATACTTTAACCAAAACAGCATAATTATGTGGTAGGACTAAGTTTTTAAAAATATTTGTGGTAAGAGAACCTAAGAGGATCTACTCTCTAAACAGATTAAGTGTAAAATACAATGTTGTTGATTACAGGCACAAGGTTGTATAAGAGATCTCTAGAACTTATTCACAGGACTTCTGTTGAGTCCTGGATACTACTGCAATCATTTCTCAACACCACACAGCCCTGCCTATATCAGTCTTAATATCCCCTTATCTAAGTGGTCAGATTTGGGCCCAGGGGACTAGCTTATCCTCAAAGATCACAATTTCTATTACATTGTAGTTACTGCATGAATTTACAGCAGGCATCCTTTAGCTAGATCAGACTCGATTCTCAGAGAGTTCTGAATGCAAACTAAGCACAAATCAAAACCTTATGCTTACGCCTAAGGAGGAAAACATAAATAGGGAATATATTATAAAGCAGTATTACCAAAGGTATCAATTAGGATCCCGGCAGGAAGAGGAATTTAATCAAAGAAAGATTTCAATTAGAATACTACTTACAGAGGTGTGGGCTGCTTTAAGGAACAACTAGGGACACTGATGCACCCAGAGACCAGCACTAATAAGACACTGTTATAAGTGTGAGCCACCAGGGCCAAGAGTACAACTGGAGAGTAGTCTCATGGAGCCAGCCAGAGTGGGAAGCTACGGAGGGCCACCTGTAGTTGTAGAGAGACACAGCTGTGGCCAATGAAGCTGCACCAAAGGAGAGAGGAATCCGGGAAAGGAGATAAAAGAAACAAAGTCTTTCTCCTGCTCGCCTTTGATCTCCTTCAGGTGCCTCCCATCGGCTGAAACCAAAGAAGCCAGAGGGCAAAGGAGTAGGTGACACAGCTGGTGAGGCCAGGCCCCATAGAGCACAGAGCAGGGCAGACAAGAGCTGATATAACTGTGGAGTGATGAGCAGGATGATCGTAGCAAACCCACCGGGATGTGGATGTATAGCAGAACATGCCGGAAACACACTATGGGTAAAGATTTGTAATCATTTATCTCTTCTAATTGGTAGTTTCTTTAGTTGGTAGTTTATATTTTTCCATCATCACTTTATTATAAAAACATTCAAGCATACAGAAAAGTAAAAGAATTTTCGAGTGAATATGTGTACATGAACCACCTGGTAGAATCTATACTGGCTTTATCATATATCTATCCAACAATTTCTCCTTTCTTCATCATCAGTACCTCATGTTTTTCTAACTTCTTTAAAATTTTTTTAGTTGAAAGCTAAAATTGTGTGTATTTATTGTGTACGACATGTTTTAAAGTATATATACATTGTAGAATGGTTAAATCTCACTAAATTAACAAATATATTATCTTGCATAGTTATCATTTTGTGGGGAGTCCACTTAACATCTACTCTGCATTTTTCAGTAATACAATGTATCTTCATTAACTATACTCACCATGCTGTACAATAGATCTCCTGAACTTATTCCTATCTAATTGTAGTTACATATCCTTTAGCCAACATCACCCTAAATCCTTTCCCCACTAACCACCCCAGCCTCTGGTTACCACCATTCTAGTCTCTAGTGCTATGAGATCAACTTTTTTAGACTCCACATATGAGTGAGACCTGGCTTATTTCCCTTAACATAATTCCTTCCAAGTTCATCCATGTTGTTGCAAATGACAGGATTTCCTTCCTTTTATTATGACTGAATAATATCTCATTGTGGATATGTTCTACGTTTTCCTTTTCTGTTCATCTGCTGATGAACTCTTAGGTTGATGCCATATCTTGGCTAGTGAGACTAGTGCTGCAATAAACGTGGAAGTGCAGATATCTCTTCAAGATATTGATTTCATTTCCTTTTGATATATGCCACTAGTGGGATCGCTGGATCATATGGTAGTTCTATTAATTTTTAGAGAAACCTCCATACTGCTTTCCATAATGGCTGTACGAATTTACATTCTCACCAATAGTGCATAAAAATTCCCTTTTCTCCACATCCTCACCAACCCTTGTTATCTTTTGCCTTTTTGATAACTGTCATTCTAACTGTGACAAGAAGATATCTCATTGTGATTTTGATTTGCATTGCTCTGATGATTCGTGACATTATTGAGCATTTTTTCATATTCTTGTTGGCCATTTGTATGTCTTCTTTTGAGAAATGTCTATTCAGATCTTTTGCATACTTTTTATTTGGGTTGTTTTCTCACTATTGAATTGCTTTAGTTCCTTATATATTTTGGATATTAGCTCCTAATCAAATATATAGTTTGCAAATATTTTCTCCCATTCTGTAGTTTGTCTGTTCACTCTGTTGAATGATTGTTTCCTTTGATGTGCAGAAACTTTTAGTTTGATGGATCCCATTTGTCTTTTTCTTTTTACTGCCTGTGCTTCATCCCAAAACTTACATCCAAAAAAAAAAATTGACTAGATCACTGTTATAGAGCTGTTTGCCTATGTTTTCTTCTAATAATTTAATAGTTTTGGGTCTTAGATTTAAGTCATTAATCCAGTTTGAATTGATTTTTGTATGTTATGAGAGATAAGGGTTTAATTTCATTCTTCTGCATGTGAATGTCCAGTTTTCCTGGCATATTTATTGAATACACTATCCCTTCCCCACTGAGTGTCCCTAGCACTTGTGTCAAAAATCAGCTGGCTATAAATGTGTGGATTTATTTTTGGACTCTCCATTCTATTCCATTGGTCTATATGTCTGTTTTTATGCCACTACCATGCTATTTTTATTACCATAGCTTGTTAGTGCATTTTGAACTCAGCGCGATGCCTCCAGCTTTGTTCTTTTTGTTCAAGATTGCTTTGGTTATTCGGGGACTTTTGTGGTTCCATATAAATTTTAGGACTTTTTTTTCTATTTCTGTGAAGAATGTTATTGATATTTTCATAGGGATCACATTGAATCTGTAGATTGCCTTGGGCAGTATGGACATTTTAACAACATGCTTTCTTCTAATCCACACATATTGGTTATCTTTCCATTTATTTGTATCTTCTTCAATTTCTTTCATAAATATGTTATAGTTTTTCAGTGTAGAGATCTGTCACCTCCTTGCTTAAATGTATTCCTCAGTATTTCAATTTTTGTATCTATTAGAAACAAGGTTTTTTTCTTGACTGCTTTTCAGAAAGTTTTCTAGAAATGCTACTGATTTTGCATGTAAATTTTGTATCCTGCAACTTTACTGATTTTTAAAATCAATTCTAACAGTTTTTTCATGGCTTCTATGGTCTTATCTTACATAAGATCATGTCATCTGCAAAGAGAGATAGTTTGACTTATTCTTTCCAATTTAGAGCTTTTTATTTCTTTGTCTTCCCTAATTGCTTTGGCCAGAACTTCTAGTACTATGTTGAATAAAAGTAGGGAAAATGGACAGCCTTATCTCATTCCCGATCTTAGAAAAAAAGCTTTAGACTTTTCCCTGTTCAGTATATTAGCTGTGGGTTTGTCATATGCAGCTTTTATTATGTTGAGGTACATTCCATCTATACCTAATTTGTTGAGACTTTTTGTCACATAGGGATGTTGAATTTAGTCAAATGTCTTTTTTGCATTTGTTGAGATAATCATATAGTGTTTGTCCTTCATTCTGTTAATGTGATGTATCACATTTATTGATTTGTATATGTTGAATCATCCTTGCATCCCTGGGATGAATCCTATTTGATCATGGTGAATGATTTTTTAATGCATTGTTGAATTTGGTTTGTTAATTTTTTGTTGAAGATTTCTGTATTCAAGTTTGCTGGGAATACTGGCCTGTAGTTTCCTTTTTTGTTATATCCTTATCTGATTTTTGGTAGCAGGGTACTGCTAGCCATGTAGAACGAGTGTGGAAGTATTCCCTCCTCTTAAATTGTTTTAGAAGAGTTTGAGAAAAATAGGGGTATTAATTCTTCTTTAAATGTCTGGCATAATTCATTAGTAAAGCCATCAGGTCTTGTGCTTTTCTTTGATGAGAGACTTTTGATTACTAATTCAATCTCCTTACTCATTATTGGTATGTTCAGATTTTCTATTTGTTCATAATTCAATCTTGATAGGTTATATGTATCCAAACATTTATCCATTTCTTTTAGATTATCCAATTTGTTGGTGTATAATTATTTATAGTAGTCTCTTGTGATCTTTGTGTTTCTGTGGTATCACAGTAATATCTTCTTTTTCATCCTGATTTTTATTTATTTACTCTTCTCTCTCTCTCTTTTTTTTTTTTTTTTTTTTTTTTTTTTTTT
>NW_016107659.1:246031-303087 GCF_001604975.1 Cebus imitator | reverse complement strand
TTTATTTTTTAGTCTGGCTAAACGTTTGTCAATTCTATTTACCTTTAAAAAACCCACTCTTTGTTTTGTTGATCTTTTGTATTGTTTTCCTGGTTTATATTTCACTTATTTCTGATCTGATCTTTATTATTCTGTTCTTCTACTAATTTTGGGTTTAGTTTATTTTCTTGTTCTTCTATTTCCTTGAGGTACAATGTTAGATTATTTAATTGACACCTTTTTTCTTTTTGTATTAGGCATTTATTGCTAAAATCGTCCCTCTTAGAATTGCTTTTGCTTTATCCCATCGGCTTTGATATGTTGTAGTTCTATTTTCAATTGTAAGAAATTTTTAAATTTATCTGATATGGTTTGGCTCTGTGTCCCTACCCAAATCCCATAATTCCCAAGTGTTGTGGGAGGGACCCAGTTGGAGATAATTGAATCATAGCAACAGGTCTTTCCTGTGATATTCTTGTGATAGTGAATAAGTCTCATGATATCTGGTGGTTTTAAAAAGGGGAGTTTCTCTGCACAAGCTCTTTTTGTCTGCCACCATCCATGTAAGACATGACTTGCTCCTCCTTGCCTTCTGCCACCATTGTGAGGCCTTCCCAGACATGTGGAACTGTAAGTCCATTAAACTCTTTTTCCTCCTAGTCTCGGACATGTCTTTATTAGCTGCATGAACGTGGACTAATATATTATCTTTTAATTTTTTCATTGACCCATTGGTCGTTCAGGAGCAAGTTGTTTAACTTCCATGTATTTGTGATATCCCAATGTTCCTCCTGTTATTGATGTCTATTTTTATGGCATTGTGATCTGAAAAAATACTTAATATAATTTCAATCTTCTTAAATCTTTTAAGACTTGTTTTGTGGCCAAATATATGAACTATCCTAAAGAATGTTCCATGTGCAGTTGAGAAAAGTATGTATTCTGTAACTGTAAGATAGAATGCTCTGTATGTGTTTGTTAGGTTCAGTTGGTCTGGAATGCAGTTTGAATCCAGTGTTTCTTTGCTGATTTTCTGTCTGCCCATCAATGATAGTGGGGGATTGAAGTCCCTTACTATTAATATTGTTGTGTTGCAATATATGTCTCTCCCTTCAGTTCTATTAATATTTGCTTTATATATTTATGTACTTACTCTGACACTGGTTATACGTATATTTACAACTATTATATCCTCTTGCTGAACTGACTCCTTTATCACTGTATACTGATCTCTTTGACTCTTTTTATAGTTTTTGACCTAAAGTCTATTTTATATAAGCATAGCTACTACTGTTCCTGTTGGTTTCCATTTGCACAGAATATCTTTTTACATCCTTTCACTTTCAGCCTATATGTGTCCTTTCAGGTGAAATGAGTCTCTTATAGGCAGTGTATAGATGGGTCTTGTTTTTCAAGCTACTCTATGTCTTTTAATTTGGAGAATTTGATGAATTTATATTCAAGGTAATTATTGATAGGTACACACTTATTATCACCATTTTAGAATTGTCTTGTAGTAGATCTTTTCATCTTATTTCTTTCTGGTTAAGTAATTTTCTCTAGTAGTATTTTTGATTTCTTGCCTTTTATTTTTAGTGTGTATATCAAATATATAGTGTATATCTAGTGTGTATATTTTTGCTCTGTGGTTACCATGAGTCTTGCAGAAAACATCTTATAGTAACAACAAGTTATTGTAGGCTAATAACAAACTTAATTGGGGAAAAAAAAAAAAAACTCTACACTTTAACTCTACTCCCCCTCCACATGTTGAATATTTGATGTCACAATTTACATTTTTATGTTGCATATGTCTTAACAAATGATTGTAGTTATTATTATTAACAGTTTGTCTTTTAACCTTAATACTAAAGATAGTGATTTATACACCACCATTACAGTATTAAAGTATTCTGAATTTGACTGCGTACTTATTTTTACCAGTGAGTTTTATACTTTCAGATGTCTTTGTATTACTCAATGGTACCCTTTTCCTCAGCTTGAGGAACCCCTTTTAGCATTTATTATTAGAGAGGTCTGGTGGTGATTAATTTCTTCAGCTTTTGTTTGTCTGGGAAAGTCTTTATCCTTCAATTCTGAAGGACAGCTTCACTGGGTACTGTATTCTTGGTTAGCAATTTTTGTCCTTCAAAACTGAATATATCATCCCACCTTCTCTTGGCCTGTAAGTTTTTCTCCTGAGAAGTCTGCTGCTAAGAATACTGGAACTCCCTTATATGTTATTTGCTTTTTTCTCTTGCTGTTTTCAGGATCTTCTCTTTGTCTTTAATCTTTTACAGTTTGATTATAATATGTCCTTAGACAGCCTTATTTGGATTTAATCTGATTAGGGACCTTTGACATTCCTGTACCAGGATATTTATATCTTTCTTCAGGTTTCAAAAGTTTTCTCCTATTATCTCCTATTACCCCTTTGTCTTTCTTCTACTCCCTCTTGAATGCCAGTGATTCAAACATTTACTCTTTTGATGCTATCCCACAAATCCTGCAAGCTTTCTTCTTTCTTTTTCATTCTTTTTTTCTTTTTAATCCTCGCTGTATATTTTCAAATATCTTCAAGTTCACAGATTCTTTCTTCTGTTTAATCAAATTTGCTTTTGATATATTTTTCATTTTGTTTATTGTATTTTTCCATTACAATATTTCAGTTTTATTTTTAAAAAATATTTCTCTATTAAATTTCTCATTCTGGTCACTTATTCTTTTGTTCATTTCATTCAACTGTTTCTTGCATTTTATTGACGTTCACTGAACTTCCTTAATACAGTCACTTTGAATTTTTTTCAGAAGTTCATAGTGCTCCATTTCTTTAGAGCCAGTCACTAGCACCTTATTTTGTTCATCTGATGATGTCATATTTCTCTAATTGTGCTTGATCATTTTGGTCATATGACAATATCTGCACATTGACAAAGCAGATACTTATTCCAGTTTCACAGACTAGCTTTGTCTAGGAATGTCCTTCAATAGTAAGCCTATCTAGAGATTTTGGGCAGGTTGTCTGGTATGGTCCCTGACTATGACCATGAGTCACACACTGCAGTGCGAGGGGGCCCTCTAAGCCCAGGACTGTCACAGCAAGCATAGTGCTAAGCTGAAGTCCCATGGTTGCCAAAGCTGTCACAGCACTGGGCTAGAATCTCATGGCTGCTGAGGCTGTTGTAGTGCTGAGGTGTACCCAAAGCCCACGGCCACTGAAGCTAGTACACTGTTGGGGCCTGCCCAAAACCCACAGCTTCTCAGGCCTTGCTGTCACTAGGGATTATTTGGACTCCAAAGCCTCTGTAGTTGGCCAGCAGTGATACAGTCTAGAACTTGAGTCCATCTTGAAGGGGCTATGTGTTCCTACATGGTGTTGGGATAGGTCTAGGAGCCAAGTCTGTGGGTATCAGCCTGGCATTGGGCTGTGCAGGACTTTCCAGTGCTGGGTTTTACTGTGGTGGGCCCAGTGCTGGAGTGCAAAGCAAAGTCCTATGCTTATTTCCCTTTCTTTCCCTCAAGTATATGGTATGTCTCTCCACGCTGTGCTGCCTATTGCTGGGGAAGGGTAACATGGATAATGTATAACTGTCCTTCCCACCTTCTTCAATGTGTCTTTTCTATTATTATGTTATAACTAGGTATAGTAATCTCTAACCTGGTTTCTCTAGCTCTTGTGAAGTATTTTCATGTGTGGATAGTTATTCAAATTGATGTTTATGCAGGGGAATGATTGCTGGAGATCCTACTCCACCATCTTACAACATCCTTCTCTTCTAAATCTTATTTTTGTAAATGTATTTCAAAGTAAATTTCAAACATTGGTACATGTATCCCTAATACTTTACCACTTCCTCATATCATTTACTTATTTTATTTTTAATTGCTATTATAATGAAGGTTAATTTTAGGTTACACACACACACGCACAATCTCTCAAAAAGTCAACTGATGAATGTTTCAGTCAATCGGTTGCTTTCAATAGGACTTATCAGGAGCATTCATTTTTATCAGGCATGTTGGTTCTCACAAAACAAAGACTGAAAACTCATTTGCAAACACTCTGGCTTTTGGCTGCTTTGCTTTCAAGGGAATACGGAATTGATCTTCATAAGCAAGCCAGGGTCAGTACAATAACAATGAAGAAGAATGTTGAAGAACTGGAGTACCGTTTTACTTATGACCTCACAGTCAGATCTCATTATGGCAGATTGAACTAGCTTTATCCCTTCTCCTATAACTTGACCTTTTCAATCATACCTATGATGCCACTCCCACACAACCCTCACTTTCCTTTGGTTTTAAAAACCAAAGGGGGAAGGAGGGTTGTTGAACATTGGACTATTTTAACCCCTCCCCACCTACTACTTTTCAGTGTATGAGTAAATGGTATTGCCTTTGCTTCTTAACCTCCAAAGACATGATAAAAAGCAAGTCTGAGGCAGCTCCATGCATTACTTCAGCTCTACCTGTTCTCTAGGTATTGAAAATGACATATTTCACAGCACAGACTCAATCAGAGTCTCCTTAAGCCCCACTATTTCAATAGCCTTTGGCAGCATGTAGGTGGGATTTAAATTACATACTGCTTCAGAGTGACTCCCTGGGGAACCTTCTCTGAATCATACTGAAATGTGGGTTTTCAAATGTCTGCATATGTTGTGCAAAAATGTTGGCACATGGAAGTGACACATGGAAGTGACACTTTTTCTGTGTGAAATGAAGTCAGGAGCTGGGAGTAGGATCAAATTAATTACACCATGTGAAAACGTGTTTGTCCCAAATGAGGCCATGGTTTTCTAATCCATAACTGTCTTTGAAGGACCAACCACATGTAAGACAATCCATTAGGCAATGAAGGGGATACAAAGGCAGAGAAGTCATGGTGCTTTTCTTGACCATATTCCAAATCTAACAGAAGACATGAGTCAGGTATACAGATGATATAATAAAGTAGAAATGGGAGAAGAGAGGAATGGCTTCTGGCTGGAAGGGTACATGAAGACTTCATAGAACTAGAGGTAACTGGGACATGCTTTGAAGTGGTTGTTGTGTTTCCATGGGTAGAGATAAGAGGATATTCCAAGGGGTCAGATCAATATGTGAACAACATTCAGCATTGGGAAAGTGAAGAGGAGGTCTAAGGAATAGCAAATAATCTATCCTGGCTGGAATGCACGCATGTGTTCAGTGAAAAGACAGGAAAGTGAGTTGGGGCTATATTGTGACAGATTTCAGAGTTCAAGCTTTAGGGTTTGGAAAACAGTAGCGAGCCAGAAAAGAATATCAAATGCAACAGCGATAGGATTAGAACTTCATTTTGGGAAGATTATTCTGGTAGAGAGTATGAATCAAAAATGAAGAGAGAACACATAGAAATAGCATCTTTTATTATTCTTTATTTTTTTCACTTTTTTTCTGCTTGACTGCAACATCATTTTTTAATTTTTTTCCCTTTTTTTCAGAAATAGTGTCTTTTACATTTGTTCTCTTAATATCACAGTAAAAAAGTGGCTAAAGAAATTTTGATATTCTAACTGCAAATAATGTCTTTCAAGGAACTATGCAGCTGATGCCTGAAAATCCATGACTGCTACAGTGGCCTGATCCTTTCTTCCTGAACTTGTACAAAGTCCAAAATGAATGTTGTTTTTATTAAACTCAAAGCTGACTCCAACTCTTTCATCAATATCAATAACTTTATAACTAATATAAACACCAAACATCATTATTTGAGGAAATAAACTCTAATAATTCATAATATGAAATTAAGGAAATGAAATTCTTTTCATTTCCACTTTCGTGGATGCCTAGCTCAATTATACATTTATGGCAATGTTGTCAATATTTGGGGTTACATTAAATAGAGAAAAGCTAATGTCTCTACCACCATATAAACTCCATAAACCACAATGAATCTAACTAATGTGCACTAACATTGGAGTGCCCATCATGTACCAAATGTTTAGGTACTTTGTAGGTACATCTTTGGTCATCATAGTTTCTCATTTATTTATCACACAAAACTTTTGCCATAGGTATTATGAACCTTAAATTTCAGATGAAATATATAAGGCATAAAGACACTATTCTATCTGGAATCAGACAGCAACACATTTTAAAGCTAGAGTTTAAACCCAGGTCTGTTTGACTGGAGTCTTACTTCAGTTCCTCCAAGCTGAAGGGATGTGAAGGGTGTAGGCTGTGACCAAGCTTGTCAATTACTTTAAAACAGCTATCAAACAAATGCTTCTTTTTTTCTCAACTAATGGTTTATTTAACTACACCAATTAGGAAATCCTGGAACATCAAAGAGATGTTTGAGAAACTAACAGAAGCCTTGAGACTGGAATGACAAACCTTGAAATATGCCATATTGCAAGTCCAACAAGTATCACTTGCTACTAAAGAGGATGGCTAAATCGTGGAGGGATGGAAAGCTTCAGAGCTAGGCTGCACCATCTGGGTGGTCCTTGAGATCCCAAAAGCGTTTTCCACAGAAGATATCTGAGAAGATTTTGAGGATACCCTCAAGCTGCTACAGCTCCTTCTCAGTTGCAAGCAGACCTGTTGTCGTCAAGTAGTTTGTAAAACGAGCCACTTTCTCCACATACCAACCAGTGAGGAGCATGACTGAAAGCTGTCCCAGGTCACTCTACAGAGTGTCCCATGACACACTCGGAATCTTTCTAAGTGAAGCCTGGGTGAAGAGCGTGTCTTCTTGACGAGGTCCCTCCTGGCTGCAGAGCTAGACTCAAGCACATAGCAACGATCACATATTCTATCCAATTAGCTCCAGAAGCACCTCTGGGTTGATGGGAAGCAAGAAGGGCTAGAGGCTGAATGATCTAGGTTCATGTCCTGGCTATTCCTGTTTCCTTTTTGTTAAGTCATCTGCCCTGACTTCCTGATAGGGCAAGGATTACAAAGATCAAATGAGATCATATTTAGAAGTGCTTTGAAAAGTGCAGTGGTTCAACCAAATGTATCAATTTGTCTTTATTGAGACAAGAGCACACCATCTTCATCTTCATCAAAGAAGGCTGTGGTGTCTAAAAAAAAGATTTTTATAACGTAAGAAGCAACTCTCACTGAATATTCTACCATGACTAGTCAGTCCTTTTTGTTCTGGGACGCAAACAGAAGGAGTTTCCAGAAAACTGGGGGTGGGAGGGACTAGAGATCTAGTTGATATACCTAGAAACTCACTCGATTTGATCCCTGGGTAGTGATGTTTTTGGTTGTTTTGTTGTTTTGTTGTTGTTGTTGTTGTTGTTGTTATTGTTAAAACAGAGTCTCACTCCCTTCCTGAGCTCAGGTGATCCTCTCACCTCACCCTTCTGAGTAGCTGGCACTATAAGTGTGCACACCACCATGCCTGGCTAATTTTTTGTATTTTAGTAGAGATGGGGTTTCGCCATGTTGACCAGGTTGGTCTCAAACTTCTGGGTTCAAGCGATCCACCCACCACCTCAGCCTCCCAAACTGTTAGGATTACAGGTGCGAGACACTGTGCCTGGCCAACTTTTTTTTAAAGGGATTAATTTTGCCTTTTGTAAAATGTAGGAAATATATAGTAACATATAGCACATATGCACTTACCTATATACATATTTTTGAACCTTATTGCAAACTGTCCTAAATTAATTCGACTGCTTAGTTTTTAGATTCTTTTTTAAATTGTAGTGGCCTCCAGCAAGTAAAAATAGATGGTAACTATTTGCTTTTCAACCAGGTAGTAGACTAAAGCACTTAGTCTAAGCCCAAATTAGCCAGGCATGGTGGTGTGCACACTTATAGTGCCAGCTACTCAGAAGGGTGAGGTGAGAGGATCACCTGAGCTCAGTAGACAAAAGCAAAGGGACAAGTCAAATTCTGCCATGTATACAAATATCCATGGGCAAGAAGCCACAAAAATTATACAACCTGCTGTTGTAAATTTGGTGATATCTCCTCTTTGTCCTTTCAGGAACTCCAAAGCATGCATCAGAGACAATCCACCATATCTGGTTCTTTTTCTTCCTGTGCACACTACTAAACCACATTTTCCAGAAATGTTACAGTTGGGTTGGGGCAACGTGACCATGTTCTGATTTGGCACAGAAAATCTCTCACAAGCCTTCTTTTTCTTTACCTCCCACCCTGGAGGTCCATTTTGAAGACCATTTTTGCGTTATAAGATGGTGGTATTAAAGACAGAATGATTCAAGTCTTCAAGTCACCATTTGGAGGAAGATGGCTGAGGAGAGCTGCCTGGAAATGAATATCCACTTTGGGCTTAGACTAAGTGCAAAAAATAAATTTTGTGTCAAGCCACCAAGATTTGGATTTGTTTGTTACAATAGGTAACGCTAATTATCCTAATTAATACAAGCACCTGCTTGTATCTGCTGAGAGAGATACGTCAATATTCTAATGGCAAAATCAGCAAACCATCTTGCTGAGGGGGCAGGCAAATGAGTCTCCTGTTGTGTGAGGAAAACACAGAAATAAATGGAGCTGTAGCCGAATTCAGCCACTGCAAAGTAGCTTGATTTCTAGAGTTGCTAGATTCTTACTCTGTCCACATAAAAATAGAGAAACACGAATAATCTTTCTAGCTAATCACATACTTCACAAATAAAAACATTGTATCTAACATCATTTATGCTAATTAACAAACCCGCTAGTATGAATATCTGATAACATGGTTCTAAGTATTTTTGCTGCCACTTTCAACTTCATAGTAAAGTTCTTCAAATAATAACTAACCAGTCTGGATTCCTGCCTAAGACAGAAGTGAAGATCCAAATATTTAACCACTGGCACGGCACAATCACCAAGAGATGAAAATAGATGTAAATTCTTATGCCAGAATGGTGCCTTCTAGCCTGGATTACTTCAAGTGTTAACTAAGCTCCCCTAGGGTAGAGATTAAAGTAATTCATACAGTCACTGTTTATACTGAAGCATTTTAAAAATAAATCACAGACAATATAACAGTTGCCTAATTCACAGCCATCACCCATTGTATTCATTTCTCTCCTCACTCCAAGAATTACGAGCAAAGGATCATGGGATCTATTCCTAACTGAGAGATTAGATCAATAAAATTAGCCATCTGTCCACGGAAGGCTTTAAACTCAGGTTGTATTTAAGTATTATGTTTCCAAGTGCCCAGATGTTACAGAAAAGTGCCTGCTGATACAACTCCTTTTGCACAATGTAAACCACTAAATGGCTAATATAAACTTATTGCACCAAGAAAAATAAATAGCACTAACATTGCATTAAATCTGATTCAGGATTTTGGGTGCCCTGTCAGCAAACACAAGTGTTAAAATTTAAATTGCTCAGGACTTGCAGAGTCAGACAAGAAAGAATTGTCAAGTGTCTTTAGGGGAACAGAGAAGGGGGATACTGGAAATAAGATCAAAGCACTGGGAAGTATATCCTTGCTCTGTCTAGTTGGTGAAAATAATAATTACTATGACTATTGTTAGATCATATACTGTCCTTAGGTAGCACTTCAGCTCTTTCATTTATTTTTATTTATTTATTTTTCCTTTTTTTGAGACAGAGTCTTGCTCTGTCGCCAGGTGCCAGGCTGGAGTGCAATGGCGCGATCTCCGGCTCACTGCAACCTCTGCCTCCTGGGTTCAAGCAATTCTCCTGCCTCAGCCTCCCGGGTAGCTGGACTACAGGCACACACCACCATGCCCAGCTAATTTTTTTTTTGTATTTTTAGTAGAGATGGGGATGTTGGCCAGGATGGTCTCAATCTCTTGACCTCATGATCCGACCACCTCGGCCTCCCAAAGTGCTGGGATTACAGGCTTGAGCCACTGTGCCCAGCCCCACTTCAGCTCTTTCAAAGCACTAGTCTGCTTTATTTCCTTTGATGCTTAAAATAAAATAGTGGGGTATCTTGGATAAGTGGATTTTTTTCCAGCTGAGGAAACATCAATAGGAAATGGACTGAGCCTGGTCCATCTTTCCATGCCCTAATAGTGACTCCTGAATTACTCCAATCAACTTAGCAATGAGCAAAACCTGGACCATTTCTTAGCTCTCCGGCTTTATAGAGACTTTCACTGACTCCCAGTAACATATCAGTTTGAATAATTCTGTTTTAGGGACTACTGCTCCCTTACCACATCCTGCAAAACTTTCCCCAAGACGATTACCAGACAAAAATCCTCCTCATTTTCCAAACCAAAAATCAAGGCATGTGATTGACCAGAGAGTCTTTCTGATTTGGGAATTCATTTATCTGAAAAATTTTACAATTCAATACAAATCACATCACATGTAGCCATACCTTAATACATACAGAAAGGAATAAAAGTACATAAAATCATAAGTGCCTGTGTTTATGACTTCTGATGCATAGAAACATAGAAATTCTTTCAGGTTTTTCTTCCTTGTCCAGATTAAACAATCCCAATTTCTTAAACATTGCCGTCAAATGTCAGTCTTCTAATCAGTTTTAATGCCCTGGTACATGCATTACCTTATTGGATCTTCCCTGGAACACTATATGGTAGAGTCTTTCTTTATCCTATTTTTACATATGAGGAAACTGAGGATTGCAGAGCGTATATAACTGGCCCACTGTCACCATGAGCGGCACAGTGTCAGAACTTGAACCCAAATGTGTGGAATATCAAAATATGTGCTCTCACCCAAGTCTTCCTGCTCTGCCAGGAGAAACTAGCTTTGAAGGCTGAAAGCAAGCTTGGGATTGGGGGTGAGGGGAGATAAGGAGGGGAAACGTCGGTTACATAGAGAACAGCGTGCCTTTTTGTTAACGCCACTGCAAGGTTTCCATCTTTGAGCCGTCAACTGAGAGCCTAAGAACAGGGTTGTTCTGGTTAAAATGCAGATGCCCAGAGCAATGTGTCATCACCATCAGCCACAGCTGGGCATGGAGGTACGAAGTGGAGACAGTCAGCTAACACAGAGTACCTGGGTGGAGGTACCAGGGAAAGGGAGGCAGTGGGAGAGTCCAAACTCTGTTTTGGCATGTCTCAAGTGTGCATCAAATCATCTGAGGTTCTTGTTTAAAAAGGCAGGTGCCTGGGTTGCACTCTAAAAATTCACATTCACTTAAGGCTGAATTACCTGCTGAGGGCGGAGACCCGCGCAGAGCCAGCTCTGGAACGTGCGCCCTCTGCTGGCAGAAATGTGTTTTGACTCACCTACATAAGAAACCCATGAGGGGTCCTGCAAGGAAGCAAAAGTCCACCTGTTCATTTCAGGAGGCTGAAACTACACCCTAGGGTCCTTCCTCGAAAGGGAGGTCCACAATCAGTGAAACCAAAGATGAGTTTGGAGGATTTCCCCTAAAAGCTGCCACTTTGGTTCTGCCATATCTCCTCACCTTTTCCCTTTTTCTGTACCTGAAACTGCAGATGCATCCCTAAGACGTGCAGCTTGACATGCAAAAACAAAGGCAAGACACACGGGCCTTGAGCAGCACAAAAGATTTTCTGCTGCAATCAAGACCCCACATCGTCCAGTCAGCTGGGAAATGCTACCATCCTGCCTGCCCAGGGCATGAGGCAGGAGAACATGAGGTAGCCACAGGATATCCCTGGACAAGCTGGGGTCCAACCTCAGCTGGGATGCTGATCCCAGTCTTCCAGAAATCCAGCCAAAATTACTAGGCCACTTTTGGGCTGTAGTAAGCCATGAACAGATGGACAACTATTCCCCAAAGAATGCTAAGGTTATTAAAGCCCTCAGCTCTGGGTAAGAAAAACAAAAAGCACCACTCAGCTCCTTTCTGGCCAAGCCACTCTTCCCTGAGAAAGAATTCAAAAATCAAGCCCTGCCTCACGTTAAACTGCACTTACTCCTGACCTTGACTTCTCTGTCCCTTTACCTCAAAGAGAATTAATGGAAAGGGAGAGACTAACAAAGAGAGATGGAATCAGAGAGAGATGTGCTTCCTTGTAGGGATTAGATATGACAACGTTGAAACCAATAGGAGGGAAGGCAGACTGATGGAGTGAAGAATCAGAGGAAAACATTTCTGTCACGGTGCCTGAATTGCATGGACATTAGGAGTTGGGTGCTGGGGATGCGTGTGCTAGGTCCCTAGCACCTAGCTTCTAGTGCCCCATGGCCTTTGTGAGCTACAGTTTTCCCTAAAAATCAGACAGCCTGAATTAGCACTGTGATATGGAGTACAGTGGGACAGGAAGGGACATACGGATGAGGCAATCTTCCCCAAATGCCCTGCTTTGGGAAGAGAGCATGGATGAGAGTTATAAGAGAGAAAGTAACCAGTCTCTTGTGAATTCCAGGTCGATCAAGGTGGCACTGGGAAAGTAGACCAGGATGACCCCTGATCTCCGGCGCCTGCCCCTTAGCCACTCAGCCTCACACGAGCAGCAGCAGAATCCCCCTAGAGATGCACATTTCTCTACCAGCAACCAACAGGTGTATTGCCTGCAGGCTAACTCTCCTCTTTCAGCCTTTTATTTTTGCTTCCTGACTTTCCCTACATCTTAATTTTAGTTGGATTATGCCACTAGAGAAATATTGAGAAAGCAGAAAGAAAAAGATGAGAGAGCTACATCTTGGTAAGGATGCTTGTGGATGCCCAGATCCTCCAGGGAAAACCTTGAAGTCTGAATGCTGATTTGACCTTCTCCCACTGACCCTGGGGCCTCAGGCAAACAGGACAAGCAGGAGGAAAGGCAGGACCCATGTGCAGTTCTCCAGCCCCTCGTGCCAGAGAGTTAGTAAATGTCAGGAGTCTTGTCTAAATAAACAAAGAGCAACCCCAGGCTCTAGGCCTGGGAGCGCTGGTCTTTACCCCAGGAACCCTTCCCAGACATGCCACAGCAGTCAGCCCTAAGTCTGACTTCAGTGACAGAACCTTGTAGAGGGACAAAAGATCTATACCTTATCTACTGCATAGAAATGAGGACGTCTTAATGGCGCCAGCCACTGTGGGTTGAGAGCTACAGCAAGCCTTCCAAGCCGGAGATCCCTTTGCTCTGACATACCACCTACCACCACCAAGCATAAGAGTGCTTAGAAAACAAGGCCAATGTATTCATACAAAAGCAAATAAATCTTGACTTATGTCTCACACCTCATGCAAAATTAACTCAAAATGAATTATAGACCTAAATGTAACACCTAAAAAACTTCTGCAATAAAACATAGGGAAACATCTTTGCAGCCACAGGTTAAGCTTTCAAAAAAACAGCATAAGCCATTTAAAAAATGATAAATTGACCTTATCAAAACATAATTCTTCTTCTTTTTGAAAGATACCATTAAGAAAATGACAAGCCACATGCTAGAAGCTGAGATTTACAAAACACATATCTAATAAAGAACTTGTATCCAGAATATACAAAGAATACTCAAAATTCAATCATAAAAAAGTAAATATCCCATTTTTTTTTCTTTTTTTCTTTCTTTTTTTTTTTTTTTTTTTTGAGACAGAGTCTTCCTCTGTCACCCACGCTGGAGTGCAGTGGTGCAATCCTGGCTCACAGTAACCTCCGTCTCCGAGGGTCAAGTGCTTCTTGTGCCTCAGCCTCCCAAGTAGCTGGGCATGCACCACGAAGCCCAGCTAATTTTTGTATTTTTTGTAGAGCTGGGTTTTCGCCATGTTGGCCAGGCTGGTCTCAAACTCCCGGCCTCAAATGATCTGCCCACCTTGGCCTCCCAAAGTGCTAGGATTACAGGCATGGGCCACCACGCCTGGCAAACATTCCAAATTTTAAAAGTCAGCCAAAGATTTAAACAAATATTTCACCAAAGAAAAGATGGCAAATAAATGCATTTTTTAAATGTTCAATATAATTAGTCATTAGAGAAAAGCAAATTAAAACTGTGATGACATATTATTACATGCTTATTATAATAGAATCGCTAAAACAAAACCAAAAAACCAAGTCTACCAAGTGTTGTAGAGGAATAGGAGCAGCTAGAACATTCGTATCTTGCTGGTAGGAATGGAACATGGTACAGCCTATTTGGAAAACAGTTTGATTTCTTATCAAGTTCAACACACAACTGCCATGTGATGCAGTGATCTTACTCCTTCTGTTTACCAAGAAAAACGGAAACACATATCTTCCAAAGACTTACATGTACACATGTCTAGAAACTTTATTCATAATAGCCTAAAACTGAAAAGAACTTAAAAGTCCATTAACTAGCAAACGGTTAAACAAACTGATAATCCATGGTCCATACAATGCACCACTACTCAACAATAAGAAAGGAACAAACATCCAATATATGCAACAACATGGATGGATTCTTTTTTTTTTTTTTTTTTTTTTTTGACCGAGTCTTGGGAATGCAGAGGCGCAATTTTGGCTCACTGCAACCTCCGCCTCCTGGGTTCAAGCGATTCTCCTGCCTCAGCTTCCCGAGTAGCTAGAACTACAGGCGCGCACCACCACGTCCGGTTAGTTTTTGGTATTTTAGTAGAGACAGGATTTCACCATGTTGGCCAGGATGGTCTCAATCTCCTGACCTTATGATCTACCCACCTTGCCCTCCCAAAGTGCTGGGATAACAGGCGTAAGCCACCATACCCGGCCAACATGGATGAATCTTAAAAGCATTATTAAGTTGATAGAAGGTGAACACAAAATATGACATTTTGGAAGAGGCACAACTACAGGGATAGAAGTTAGATCAGTGGTTACCAGGGGCTGGGAAGGAGTCATTTTTCTACAAAGGGACACAAGGGAATATTTTAGGATGATGGAAATGTTTTATATATTTCTATTACAGTAGTGATTACATTACTGTATATGTTTGTTAGGGCTCATCAAACTGTATACTTGATGAACTTTATTGTATATAAATTGTACCTCAATAAATCTGACTTTAAGATGATAATAAGGACAAAAGTTAGCAATATGTCTGTGGGAATGAAGTGACTTGTTGCATGCTGGTTCCAGCAGTTGTCTGGACTTCCCTCTCCCTTCTTCCTGCCCTACCACAGAAGCAAGGCAGTCCTGCACTTTCTGGTGAGACTCAGGTAATGGGACAAGCACAGGCTAGAGGTCCCTCAGGAGGGTGGGAGGTCTGGGTGCTAGTTCCAGCTCAGCTTCTGATGTTAACCTGGGCAAGTCACTGAGTCACCCTCAGCCTCATTGCAAAATGAGGGTTGCTTGTTTTTTGAGACAGAGTTTCACTCTTCTTGCCCAGGCTGGAGTGCAATGGCATGATCTTGGCTTACCACAACCTCCACCTCCTGGGCTCAAGTGATTCTCCTGCCTCAGCCTCCCGAGTAGCTGGGATTATAGGCATGTGCCACCAGACCTGGCTAATTCTGTATTTTTTTAGTAGAGACAGGGTTTTTCCATATTGGTCAGGCCAGTCTCGAACTCACAACCTCTGATCCACCCGCCTCAGCCTCCCAAACTGCTGTGATTACAGGCAAGAGCCATGCCCAGCTGCAAAATGAGGGTTTTTCACTTCCTTCCAGGCCTGTGATTCTAATTTGGAGTCTCTAAAGGAACGAAGGCTATCCAACACATTGTGTTTTCACACCGTGAGGGCCTGGGAAAAGGAAAGGGCCCTAAACCCTCCCATTCTTCAGAGGCCCCTTTTTCTACCTTCAGGTACTCAAGTGGACCCTCTGACCCTCACAAGCCTTAATCCCCAGGAGTTCAACAAGAGAAGCAAGCGGTTCATCATCACTCCGTAAGGCTACAGCCCATGATTCTTATAAATGAGGCCCGGAGACAGTAGCTTCTAAACTCTTTCAGTGTCATATGCACTCTATTGTCTTAGGAGGCTTGGGCATATCCCATTTAGAAATGTTTAAGAGCAACTCAGGGTCCCCACACAAAACAGCAGCCTCCACCTAGCCTCCAATCTGACCCACGGGAGCTCCATCCACTCTTCAGCCTCCAGGAGGACACCCTACAAAACATGCTACTTACCTCTGCAAACAGGGTGTTCTGAACTCAGTTTCTGGTCCTGAATATCAGAGCTTAAATTTCCATTCCACCGTTTAGTAGTTGTGTGACCTTGGGTGAGATATGCAACCTCTCTAATCCACGATTTCTCCTTCAGTAAAACAGGGATGGTAATAGTCCTCATCTCCCGGGGCCGTTGGGTTGATTAAATAAATCACTGTGAGTCCGTCCAGATTTTAGAACAGTGTGGCAAGCACTTTGTGTTAGTTATTATGACTTAATTTAACTTAATTTGAAAACTGTCATTTCTCGTGAGTCCTGGCAAATGCAGAGGTTTCTTTATTAATGTTCACTGTCAACAGATGAGCTATCTTGGGGTGAAGGGAAATGTTGCTTGTGTTGAACACAAACTAGACTCAAACTTGAAGCTGCTACTCAGTTTTTTCTCATCAGAGGCAGATGGGAATGGGGAATTTTCAGGTTGATTTTGAATCCAAGACTTCTCCAACAAAGCTGTACTTATCAAAAGTAGATTTAGGGGTATGAAGAGACAGGGAGGGTTATCCAAATAAAACAGAACCGCTCCAGTGTGCTTGCAAAGTGGCCATGATACCTTCAAAGTACTATATATGAACCAATTTCTATTGAGGAAACAAGGTACAAAGAAACTCCCATATGGATACTAGCAGGATTTGCTAGCATCTGGGGAAGATTATAAATTAGCTGGTTGCTGCTCACATCAGAGCCAAGCAGGACACATTCAGTTTTTTAATCTGGACCAATTTTCCGGATCAAAAACCAGTCTTTCCAAGGGATGTAAATGAGCCCAGGAGGGAAATTTCCCCTGAAGTTTATGAAGTAGCTGTCATTTTAATCTGAGAAGCTTTCCAACCTGAAAGTCAGTGTCTGGATAAAATTATAAAGTAATAAAAAAAAAAAAAAAAAAAAAAAAAAAAAAAAAAAAAAAAAAAAAAAAAAAACTCTTCTAGGTTGAACCTAGTCTATTCACTTCTCCTACCTCAAATTTGATGTAATTTAAAAGGTGGTGTTTCCACTATCAAAACCCTATCTATGCTTCAAATAAAACCAAAGAGGCCAACATGGCATATTCCTGGCATGAATATCAGAATGAGTCTGAGTGAACCAGGTAGAAAATCTTTTTAGGGGAGAAACAACAAAAAATAAGAAAGAAAATATGGTGACCCATATGAGCAGTTTTATACAGCAGGCTTTTATAAAATACTTTTTAAAAATTGCCTTTAAATGGATTAAAACATATCCTTAAAAAAGCATTGCATACACTGTTCATGCTTTGAAACTATACATATAACTATGCTTTGTTTAAAAATTGTGACAATCGATTATTTCATGTGAATAAATCTGCAAAATGCAATTGACTGTGATGTGTGTATCTTAAAGAGGAAAGTTAGAAGCCCTGTCCTCAAATCCTTGAAGGGGTGTGTTGTGTGTGTGTGTGTGTGTGTGTGTGCGCGCGCGCGTGCGTGCAGGCAGGAAGAGAAACAATTTAATATTACCTTGGACTGAAGCTAATATCTCCAAAATGAAGAGCTCATAAACGAAATGGCTCATAATTTAAATATGGTGTAGATTATGATAATGACCTTAGATTTCAAGGCAGGTTAACAAGTGCTGGTAATAAGAGATATGGCTCATAGACTGAGGGCGTTCCCAGAGCCGAAAAGCAACAAGTCCTGTTTCCAGATGGTTTCAATGCCAAAATATTTAAGTATCCACATGGGATCCCGCTAAGACGATTTTCTTTGCCGTCTGATAAATTTTCCTAGCTTTGCCTCTTTCTTAGAGAAACGTTTGTGAAGACAAACTGCACTTTCCGGGAGGTTTTGTAGACTGCATTCACATAAAGTTATATTGTTTTCCATTGTTCATAAGATATAATTAATCCCATAAGACAGCCTCCCTTACAAAGTAAGCTAAGAAAAAACAGATTTTTCAGAATTCTAAATATGTTCCCCAGCAAAAAAAAGAAAAAGAATAAAAATCATTATTTGGGAAACAATGTTTAGAACTTCATTGTTTAGAATGTTCTACTTTGAATAATCTCACAACATAGGCCAAATCAAAGTAGACCAAAATGCACAGACTTTTTACCTATATGCAGCTTGAGGAAATACAAGTTACTGTGGTTTCATGTTCTCCCCAATCCCCAATAACAGGCTGTAACGCACATATCTTTGTTTAAATAGCAGAGCAAAGACAGGAGTTCAAAACACGGTAAAATTAACCCACTGGGTGCTTCCTTCTGAACAAACGGCCCCAGAGTAGAAGAGGATGCTAAGTGCAGCGTCCACATCCCTGCATAGCGCGTGGGCAGGACCCGAGCTGGGCAGAGGGGCTCCAGGCAACCCTTCAGACACTTAACAGGAAATGGCTGGGCTCTGGACGATATGAATTCAGAAAGACGTTTGGAGACGCAGGAGGGGCTGGTTTGACTCCTCTGCACTGTTGCCATCCTCTGCAATTGAGACAGCACGACCGTTGTCCCAAATCTCACCTCTCTGCGATCAAACACGGGACCACCACCTCTACTGTGTCTGGAAAACTGATCATTATTTTAACAAACAAATACCCCTAGAGCCGCCCGGGAGCGGGAGAGGGCGAGGTTCGCGTCTTTTCCCAGCTCCGGGCAGAGCTGAAGCGAGTGAAGCCGGTTGGGGAGAGGGAGGCGGTGCGCGGCCCGCTCGGCGTCCTGGCCCCGGAGCCCCGCAGGGGCGCTCGGGGCGTGGTGGCTCCGGGCGGAGGAGCGCCTTACCTGGTTTTCGGAGAGCGGCTCGGAGCGACAGCGTGCCGGGTGGGAGGCTGGAAGCCAGGAGCAGGAGCCGGAGCAAGACGCCTCGGGTTAAATCCATTTCGCCGCCAGCGCCTGCAAAGTTTCACCAAGTCCCGGGCGCACAGGGAAAGGGCTTCTCCCGGGGCGGGGGCGTGGGGGACGCGGATCCCCGCGGATCCCCGGGCCGGAGTGAGGAGGTGGGCGGCTGCAGGGGCTGGGCCCGGAACCGGGCGCGAGGGGGTTCCAGGAGGCAGGACTGCAGCCGGGAGGTCGGCGTGCGGGAGTGGAGCCGGCTGCAAGCGGCAGGGCTTTTCGCGGGGGCGGGGGCGACGAAGGAGGCTGACGGGAGGGACTGACTGGCTGCGGAAGGGAGGGAAGCTCGACGGGCCGTGGGATGAAATTACAATCGAGTGGAAGTGAGAGGGGCAGGCCCTGAAATCCTCACTCCTCGCCCACCTCGGAAGCAGACAGCCCGCCCCTCACCCTCTCTAGCGACCCCCAGCTCAGCCCTTCCGCGCTGCTGACCTAGATTGGGGACCTGGGAGGGACCGACTTCAAGCACTGGAGACGCAGGGCAGGAGTTAGGCGACTGCGGGTTCAGGACCCTCCGCGGTCCTCACCCTGAAATCTTGGGGCGCTCCCCACCCCGGCCGGGCCCTCCTCCGGCCGCGCCCCTCTAGGTCGCTTTTACCCAGCCTGGCGACTTTTTCTAACACCTCGAAGGTTGCTATCGTTGATCCTGCGCACTTGGGGGATGCGGGGGGGGTAGAAGGGGGTCTGTGATTTGCAAGTGGGGTGGGGGTGAGAGGAAGAGGGGCGGGGCCGGCCGGGTCTGAGGCGCTAAGAAGATAAATGGGATTTAAGGCGCGCAGATGGAGAGCTGAGGCCGGGCCGCTCAGACTGGGACGCCGGGTGGGGATTACGGCCCGGCGCAGGGGTGTGGGGGCCCTTCCCGGCAGAGGAAGGCAACTTGAGACCCTCCTGGGGAGGAGATGAAACTTCAAGTTAAGCCTGGCGTCTCGGGGAGGGACGCGAGCACTAGCCCCCGGGAGGGGGGGGGGGACCGAGAGGATCCCCTGGGGGCGCCCGCCTACAGGGCTGGGGCTGGGGCTGGGGCAGGGGGTCGGGGCCGGATCCTAGCCTCTGATGCCAGGATCCGGCTTCCTGGATTGGCTCCCTGAGTGGGGAAAGACTCTTTCTCCTCTGAATTTGCTTCCCCAGGACTCAGTAAAATGTACCTTTTGCCAGATTTCGCGGCAGTGCCTGGAGAGGGGAGACCCTGGGACTCACGTCCCGTTGCACACTGGCGTTCTGACCTCCAAACCAGCAAGAAGAGAAAGCAAATACAATAAATAAACCAAGAAGGAATAAACTTAGAGGCAAACGCGGTCCTGGCCAGTTCGTGGGGAAAGATCAAAGGCACTAGGAAATGCCCTGCAGAGGAAGTCTGCAGGCACCAGCGAGAGGACCGCGCCCACCCCCGCCCCGCCTAGCAGCGCTGCCAGGACTCGGTGGGCGTCCTGGCTCTTCACAGTTAGCCTATGTTTGGGAGAGCGGGAGGAAACGATGTTGACTGACATATTCTTCTCCCCTCCCCAGCCCCCCAAACACACACACAGGATTTCTACTCCTCTTTTTAAGAATGAAATATCCCCTGGCTGGAGAGTTTGTAATGAGCTCAATCTTGTTAGTTAGCGAAGCTCAGTATGTTCCCTTATCTGTTGGCATTTTCAAGTGTACAACTGTCTGTTCATAAATAAATTCAAAGTCCCCTCCAACCTCAGTATTTGGAAGTCTTAGCTGTGACACCGGAGCTTGTCCTCTTACACAGAACTGGAGCAAAGTTCAGACAGACCTATGCTCTTCACTTCCAAGGTGACCATGAAGCCGGCTGCTAAGCTAGGCAAAGTGATTGCCCCCAGGGCTGCTAGTCTCAAAGGTCCCAAAAATCACAGACGCTTTAGGACTACCAGGACCCCTGAAGGTCATCTAGGACCTGCCTCCACTCCACACAGTCTGCTTTCAGCATCAGTGGCGGGTCATGCCACCTCCCTTTGAACTCCGTCTGTGTTAGAGAGCTCCTCCAGCGCCAGAGTCCCTTCTTTATGCAAAAGTGATTTCTTATCTCAGACTTAAGGTGGCTCCCAGAATCAAACAAGTGTTGCAGTGCAGATATCTCCCATGCAGGCTTTCCTACTTAAAAATGATTCTCTGTGATACAGAAACTAGAAGTAATATTAATCGTTGATATTATGGCTACCATTTATTTAATGCCTTCTATGTACCAGAACCTCTTTGAAGTGCATTTTAATCCCAATAACAACCATAACAGAAAGATACTGTTATTACTATTCTCGCCTTTTACAGGTGAGGAAGTGGAAGCATGGAAAGGTTAAGAAACTTGCCCAAAGTCATGCTGTTCCCAAGAGGCAGAAAGGCACTTGAATCCAAGGGGTCTGATTCCAGCCTTCAGGCTTTTGAGTGGACAAGGGGGAAAAAAACACAGCAGTGTTAGCCGGGCATGGCAACAGGCACCTGTAATCCCAGCTACTTCGGAGGCTGAGGCAGGAGAATCGCTTGAACCCGGGAGGCAGAGGTTGCTGCCAGCCAAGATCGCGCCACTGCACTTCAGCCTGGTTGACACTGTGACACTCCATCTCAAAAAAAAAAAAAAAAAAAAAAAAACTACCAGTGGACCAAGAGGATCAGGAGATGTGGGTGTTTAATCCTAGGCTCTGCGTATAGTGTGCCATGGTAAAAATGAAGGGGCTGGATGAAACAATCAGTAAATTCCAGGTTTTGCTTTCTCTTTATTAGCTGATAAAACAGCACCATCTCATCTAAGCTACATTTACTCTGAATGTGCCTTTTAAAAGACCCGTGCAAATTGTCCATTGTAAATGTTGCAAGCCTGGGCTTCAGTGTTCTTGCTCATGTCCTCCACATGTGCCACACCACCTCGGCATCCCTGGCAGTTGGCCTCCCTTCTGTTCTTTGCAAATGATCATAAGTGATTTGAGAAACAGGCTCAGTTTCTTCAGAGGCCCCTCATGTTTCTTCCTTGGGGGCATTAGATTATGTTGTTGTATTTTACCTCTGAGGGCCTACAAACACTTCGGATCATCAGGACATTGGGATAATACCTTATTTCACAAAATCTGTTTCAAATGTAGGGCACGTGTTACATATAACTTATTCCCATCCTTTGCAGTTCAAATCACATCCTCCAAGTTCCCCTCTCCTTCCAGTTTGACAACCAACTATGGCATTGGTAAATCTGACTAAAGACAAATAGAACACATGTCTTTCACTCACTTCTGGCTTTCTGAGAGGAGGGGAACAAAAGAGGGACCAAGAGGCTTTGAATGTTTCATTAAAAAAAAAAATCTGTTCAAATTCACTGGAGGTCTAAACTCAATTAATAAGGTCGCCCACAGAAGAGTGACCTGCCTACTTTGCTCATTATCATGGAAGAGGAATCTGACCTTTGCTGCATGAAATAGATTTGGAGGCTGTTAGAAGAAAGGAAAGGCAAACTTATCAATTATAGAATGTTTATTAAGACTCTAAATGGGAATGACAAAGAGACAGCAGCCAAGAATCATCTTTTGATTTGCTTTTCTAAATTGGTTATATGTACCTGTAAAATTTGAAATGTGGATCAGGCAGTGTATAGTGAAAAATTGCTTTTCTTCCTTCTACCATCCAGTTTCTTGGATATCCTTGTAGAAACAGTCTATCAATGGACAAGCTAATTATATACACATATAGTTCACACAACGAAGAGCACCTTCTATGCACTTGTTAACCTGATGATCCTTTCAAATCACCAGATACAGATCTGCCTCCTTCTTACTAACTGCTGAATAATATTCAATTGTGTGATGTGTAGTTTATTTGTTTTTTCTCCTGTTGTTTCTAGTTATTATAAACAGCATGACATGAAGGACACTGAATATGTAATAGGTTGCACATGTTATAATAGACTATAGGGGTCATTTCTACACTAACCATTGCTTGGTCAAAGAGTAAATGCCTTTTCAATTTTGATAATTTGGCCAAATTTCCTCCCAAGGAGGTTGTACTAATTTACTCCCCAATAAGCAGTACATGCACCTAATTCCATGAACTCTCACCAGCATAGTGTCTTACCAAACTAGAAATATATACATACATATATATTATATGTTACATTTTAATTAAGATACAACATACAAAAGTATCAAATAGTAAGTGTACAACTTGATGAATTATAGCAAAGTGAGCACACTTGTATAGCTTGTGTTAAGTACTGCCCAGATCAAGAAATAGGATGTGACCAGCATCCCCTCAAAGCCCCCCTCATGCTTCCTCTCTAGAAGTATATATTTTTGAAGAAGGATGAGAGATGAGAATTCAAACCAACTATTTATTTTTAATTAAAATACATGAATAAAAGTAGATCAGTAAAAATTTGTAAACACTCTCCCTTCTCCAATGTAAAACCAACATTGAGACTCAATCCCATTATGTGTAAGGCTTTGTGCTAAGAACAGAAATAATATGTTAGAGAAAATGCAACCATAGTTTTTACACTCAAGAAGACTACAACTTTGTCGGGAGATGAAGACAGTTGCATGGCCAATTGTTCCATAAAGCAGAACAAAGGAAGCCCAAAATAAGAGCGCAAATAATGTGCTACTGGGTTGAGTGAAAAAGACCCTGTATTACAAATGATAACAGATATATGATATACTGTATAATGCATAGCCATCTGCTACGCATTATGTTCTCATTGCTTATAGGTGATTATACTTAAGTATGTAATAAATGGGCTGACAAAGTAAATGTGGGCAATAAGCCCCCAGATCGAGAAATAAAGCAATACCAGCACCCCCAAAGCCTTTCATTCTTCCTACTAACCATAACCTACCCCACAACCAAATAGGTAACCATTTTCTTGATTTCTAGCACCTAGATTATTTTGGCCTGGTTTTAAACTTTATATAGATGGAATCATGCAGTAATGTAATTATTTATGCCTCTTTTACTCAACACTATGTTTGAAAGAATTCATCCAAGTTGTGTGGTTATTCATGTTCATTGCTGTGTAGTATTTCATTATACAAGTGTTTATCCATTATACAAGTGTCTATCCTGATGGACATTTGGGTTGTTTCTAGTTTGGAACTACAACCAAAAATGTTGCTGTGATCATTTTTGTATGTGTCTTTGGCAGACCTGTGCATGTGTATCTGCTGTGTATACCTGTGAGCAGAATTATTAGATTATATGATAGGCATATGTTTAGGTTTGGAAGGTATTGTCAAACAATTTTCCAAAGTGGCTATATTCATTTACACTCCCATTAAAGTATATGAGAGTCCTAGTCATTCAAAATCATACCAAAACTTGATGTTGTTTGCCTTTTTCATTTTAGCCATTTTGGTGCATGTCAGTAATACCACATTGTGATTTTAACTTGTGTTTCCTTGATAATACGCCAAGCACCTTTTTGCTTCTTTATTGGTTATTGTATATCCTATTTTGTGAAGTGCCTATTCATGTCTTTTGCCCATTTTTCTATTGGGTTGTCTACTTATTTCTTACTGATTTGTAAAAGTTCTTCATATATTCTGGATACAATTCAGAGGAGATTTTCTGCTGTAGTTGAATATCTTGGTAATATTTTCCCCACTCCATCTTGTCTTTTAACTCTCTTAATGATGACTTTTAATGAACAAAAACCCTAGTTTTACTGTAGTATGATTAATCAAATGTTTTCATTTATGGCTGGCAACTTGCCCCAGGTCACAAAAACATTATTCCGTGTTTTTTTTCTGAAAAGCTTTATTGCTTACCTTCTACATTTATATCTGCAATAGATTTTTATACATAATGTGAGGTAGTGCTCACAGCATTTTTAACTGGATGCTCCCTCCTGATTTTGATATGGGCAGCTGCATCTCCATAGGGAGGAGATGTGGTTTACAAGATGTGGCTTCTGTGCTGTATCTTCTCTGCCAGCATCAGCCAAGCTGAGGCTCAGGGCTAAAGCTGGGACTACACATCTCACCTGAGATAAGCCGCCTAGATTGCCACCTTGCATTAATTGTTTTGGATGAAGCTCTATGTGTTTACAACAAAGCCTATCTGCCCCCAAATATCTCACTTAATGTAAGTATTTTACAAATATCTTCTTGAAATTTCTGTCATTTGAAATACTCCTATGGGTTAAAACTATGACTCATTTACGACATAGTCCTTCTACAGGTATTGATCGACTTACGACCTATGCAACTTACGACCATTCGACTTTACGACCACAATCGCTAGCCATGACTGCTCCGCGTCTGGCAGCACAAATGTTGCCCAGCTGGGCATACGACAGTGCGGACCAGCTTCCGGCAGCACTACCATCTCCGCGTGCACCATTTCAACCGTTATCCCAGACTCAGTACAGCAATTTGTGTTTTGCATCTTGGATATTTTTCATCAAACCCCTCCCAATAAACTTCTTATACAGTTCGAAGCAATGGACCCAAACATCGAACGATTTGCAAGGATTGAACGGACGGCGCACAATGTGTTTCATCCGTATTGTGAAATTTATGAAGAAAAAAAGAAACATACAGTTCAGACAAAGCTCACCATGTTTATGAAAAAACCAACTCCGGTAACCCCAACTGCTGCCTCAGATGACGACATCAACAATCCGCAGCCAAGCACCAGCGGCCAATAAAATGTTTCGTACATGTTTATATATTTTGATGTGTTTTGCAATTGGGAAAATGTTTCCTATGGTATTTTTTACACCTGTATTTTGTATTTTTTTATGCACCTATATTTTGTAATTTTGTATGTTTTGCAAATATTAAACCAGTTGTACTGGTAATGCAGTGTTTTACTTAAACCTGACGAATGTAAAAATAAGAAACAAAATGGTGTAGAGATGATACAAATGGCATAAAATGAACAAAGAAAATTATGATGTATAACAATAATGAAAGAAAATTATGATAAAATATGACTTAAAGATTTTTATAACATCATTTCACAGTACTGTACATATAGCCTACTCAACTTACGACCAAATCATGTTACGACCGGTCTGTCGGAACCAATCGTGGTCGTAAGTTGAGCACTAGCTGTATTCCAAAAATCATGGGAGAGATATGTTTTAAGAACTTTTATCCAGGTAGTCCCTCTTAAAATGGACATATGTTTCCTGAAAAGGAAGAAGGACTCACGAATATTATGCTGTTAACACAGTGGGGACTCATTTATTTAGTTCATTTAGCTGACACCTAGGACAGCAGCTCCAGGGTCTACAGCAAATAGAATAATATATGTTTTTAATAGTGATTTGGGAAGGAAAAATTTCAGAATCTAGAATATGGATTGTTTGTAATAGCACAACCTTGAAAGCAATAAAGGTAGCCATCATTGGAGAAGAGACTGGTAAAATAAACTGTGGAATGCAATAGAGCACTTTGTAGCTGTTTAAAAATAATGAGCTTTGGCTGGGTGCGGTGGGTGGCTCACACCTGTAATTCCCAGCATTTTGGGAGGCCAAGGCAGGCGGATCATTTAAGGTCAGGAGTTCAAGACCAGCCTGGCCAACATGGTGAAACTCTGTCTCTGCTAAAAATGCAAAAATTAGTTGGGCATGGTGGCAGGCTGTAGTCCTAGCTACTTGGGAGGCTGAGGCAAGAGAATGGCTTGAACCCAGGAGACAGAGCTTGCAGCGAGCTGAAATTATGCCACTGCACTCCAGCCTTGGTGACAGAGCAAAACTCCGTCTCAAAAGTAAAATAATAAAATAAAATGAAATTAGACCTTCATGTACTACAAGGAACAAAGTGAATCTAGCAAATTTGGACAGTGCAGGTGTTAGCAGCTTGTGGGAAGAGAGCTGGGGCATCTGAGGTGAATGGGGGAAATTCGCATTATGTTTTTTCCACTGCATATGTCTTTAATCATAGGAGAGTCTATTGGGGTTAAAAAATATGAATGAATTTTAAAAGAATATAAGGCAGTCTAGGTGGAGTGCTTGGTGGGACAGGAAGAATGATGGGATTTGAGAAACCAAGAGACAAGATATCGATCCTGAACACCTTAGGAGAAAGAGAGGATGAAGATCTAGAGACCAGCACTACTAAGGGGGAGGAGACCTCACAAGTTATATGGTTCTGTTTAGAGCTGCCAGATTGGGTGAGCAGGAAAGATAGATGTGCACATGCCAGAGTCTCTCCCTGCATTTCAGGAATATGGAGAAGCCATCATCTTCCCGAAAATACAGGGAGACCCCCTGTCATGTGCATGTCTTGAAGATATTGGGAATTCTCCAGGGTGCTGTGACCTCCACCTACCGTGACACAGGACACAAAAAAACAAGAGACCCCCAAAGTGGCCACATGCAACTGCGTACCATACTAATAGGCATCTCCCTGGAGACCCACACACAATTCCAAATGCAGGGCTAGTTCGTGAAATGACACGGCAGCAAGGAGATCTCCACAGAGCAGAGGTCAGGAGACCTGCACTCTTGTTCCATCTCTGTCACTATTGTCAGTGGGACTTTCGCAATTCCGTCAACCACTCTGTCTCTTACTCTTCTCCTCTGGGAACTGAAGATGCCGGATAAAATGCCATCTCAGTCTCTGTCCCAGGGCTCACGATATCCACTTTCATGACAGAGCTGCTTTCCTTTTCCCAGGACAGGCAGATGACACTTGTTAAACACAAAGGAGTCTCATAAAAGTTGTTTATCAGGAAAAACTTTGAGGTTGGAAAGCAAGTCTCTAACCAAAAAAGTAAAATGAAAACAAAACAAAATAAAATGCAGCATTTAACACACACACACACACACACACACACACACACAAACACACACACACACACACACACACACACACATANACACACACACACACACACACACACACACACATATACACATACACAAAGATGGCAAGACAAAAGCAATGCCTTGCCTCTGTAGGAAGCCGACTCACAGTTTCCAAGCCAGCCCTATTTAGTCCATCCAGAGAGCGGAAATGGGAGGCCTGAGAAGGGAGAGCAGGGAAGACTCCTAGAGGGAGGTGAGCGTAGGAAGCAGAGAAATGCTGGCTCCGCTTCTGGCTTCTTCTGCAATGGCACAAACAAATGCAGATTTTCTGATGCCAAAAAAAAAACCTGTAAAAAGAAGCAAAAGGCCGGTTTTTCAGTCTGAGTTTGATCTTTTTATGTGTTTTTCTTTTTTAAAAAAAAATAATTTCAACTTTTATTTTAGATTCGGGGGTACACGTGCAGGTTTGTTACATGAATATTCTGCATGATGCTGAGGCTTGAGGTAGGGCTGAGGTATGGATGATCACCCTAGTACTGAACATAGCGCCCAATAGGTAGTTTTTCAGCCCAAATCCGCCTTCCTCCCTCCCGCTTCTAGTAGTTCCCAGTATCTGTTGTTCCCATCTTTATGTCCATGTGTTTTTCTTAAGGGGAGAAGTAGGACAAAGGAGAAGGATTTGTAAGTACAGTATGATCAGTGAGTGCCGCCAAGTAGGTGTCAAGAAGGTGACAAGTAGCTGAGTTAGGATTAGCTATGTTATGGTGAGCTGGCTATGGTTAGGTTGGTACCCAGTCCCTGGGAAGGAAGGGTGTGAGAGAAAAGGGTTCAAGGCAGAGAAGAAGGTGTGTGGCATGTCAGGATGGCACTGTTAGTGACAGGAAATAAGAACGGAACAATTTCCAAGGAAATTCCTTATCCAAAAAAGTAGGAGGGGATGGCTTAGATTCCTATTTTAAAATTAACTGACAATATGAAGAAAGATCTAGGAGGAGGAGAAAACAGCTTTGATTTCCTCCCCCTTGCAATGGAATGTAACAACTATTTAAAGGGTGTGGCCATCAGATGGGATAATCCAAGGCACTGCTCATGCCACACACTTGGCAGTCACTGAATGTGGGTCGGCTTTATCATTCCATGAGTCACATCTATTACAGAGACAAGCTAAGTGCTTCCAGAGTTAAACTCTAGAAGCACAGGAGATTACTACTTGGATGGCACATGAGACTTGAGGCCAAAAGTGAAGCTTTGATCCAGACACTTTGTACAGGAGCTGGAAAGAATGAAAAATCAAGAATTGTACTTTGGAATAATGAATGATCTCTCCCAAAAGATAATGAAATACCAGAAGGGGATTCTTTGGGGTAGGAATCATGGCTGAGCCATCTAAAGAGAGGAAAATGCACACAGGATACACCCACAACTGGTAGGAGTCACCATTCAGTCCTGGCTGCGCCTGGGAACAGCTAGCCCATTCACATTTTCCTCTAGCTTTAGTGTCTCTTAATTTATCCAGTATGTCTGTTTTTCATGTTCCCTGTTTCTAATCTTTGTTTATTGCTTGTTATATGTCTTTAGATGAGTCACATTGCCTATCTGACATGAGTTTCCTGGGCTTGACTGGTAGACACAGGATCCTTCTCAGCTAAGACATTCTTGTGTCTGTGTTTGGGCATGGCAGCCCCAGATACATGCTTCTCGATTGTAGCCAGGTCCTAACTACTTACCCTTGAGAAATGCTATTAACATTAAAACTCTGATGTCAGAGCTGAAGGAGTAGACTAACATGATCGCTGAGTCCAGATGATGGAAAAACCCATGAAGAAAACTCAGAATGTGGCGATGTTGGCTTGTATGTAGTAGGTAAGCCTGTATTTCCTTGATGAACAGAGAAATATGGCTTTAATCACTCTCTAGTCCCAAGTTCTTTCATAATCATGGGGTTTCACTGAAAAAACAACACAATTCAAGCTATCCACTTTCATCAGGGTAAAAAGCAGATGGTGGCACAATAATGACTGTTATTTCTAATGCAAAAGAAAGTACTGGTGTATGTATGTGTACCCCGTATGTGTACATGTATGTGTGCACCCATGCTGGTGTGTGTGTGCACACCTGGGCTTTCCCAAGCAGTATGGGACTACATGGAGGGAAATGAGATCCCTGAAGTCAAGAAAACAGATTAGCAGCACTCCTGACTCACTGGTCCTCCACCCACTGAATTATCCTTAAAAACTCATCCCTGAATGCTTGGGAAGGCTGATTTGAGTAATAATAAAAGCCAGATCTCCCACTGAAAAAAGAAAAATGAAAACAGATTCGAAGTGAAGAAAGGAACAAAAGTGGAAGATGCGGATAGCAAGAACATTGTCACCTGTATTCCAGAATGTCCACAGAATTAGCTCACAAGTTTGATAGATTGGTCTCAAATTTGAACTGTTTATCATGTTAATGACAAGTTGAGTAGATAAGCAAAGTTCCCAGTCCTGGTGGCTCCTCCTAAGTGTGCCATTTTTTAAGAAAGCTGAATTTCTATAAAAGATTCATTTGGGAAATGATTGGGATTTTAAAATAATTTTTAAAAAATTTTAGGGAAGTAATCACTAGAGGGCAAATTTTCTAAGTGTTTTTAACTTCAGAGTAGAATAGACCCTTAAGCTAAAATGTTAGCTCTAATTTAAATTTCTATATCTTCAAATATAAAGATAAAGCATTATTGAAATGAAAATATAAACTGGTGAAAAAAGAGAATATGTGTACCAAAATTGAGATTTAATTAAAAATGCAAACATTATATTGTTGAAAGAAAACAATCATACTTAGAAAAAAAAAAAAACCCTCTTAAAATGCTCTTCATCTTCCCCTCTCACATTTTCTTGGGAAGCCAAACTGCAGGTTCAGTGATGGAAAGCAGAAATACTCTGTGAGCACACCCGTGTTCATCGCAGCACTGTTCACAATAGCCAGGAGGTGGAAACAGCCTAAACATCCATCAGCAAATGAATGGACAAGAAAAAGGTGGTATATATATACATACACTGGAATATTATTAAAATTCAGCCTGAGAAGGGAATCCTGCAGTCTGTGAGACGTGGATGAACCTGGAGGACATTATGCTAAGTGAAATAAGCCAGTCACAGAAGGATAAATACTCCATCATTCCACTTACATGAGGTATGTAAAATAGTCGACTCTTAGAAGCAGAAGAGAAGAAGAGAATAGAAGCAGAGAATAGAATGGTGGTTGCCAGGGGATGAGGGGAAGAGGAAATAGAGAGTTGCTAATCAATGGGCATAATTTCAGTTAAGCGAGATAAATATGTTCTAGAGATCTGCTATACAACCTTGTGTTCATAAGATAGATACTGTTATCTTCACTTTGAGATAGCAGAATGAGCCCCAGGATGGTTAAGTAATTTTCCCAAGAACACAGTGAGGAATGAAATCTGGGTCCAAAAAAATATACTCTAAGTAGAGAAAACTGGTGACACACACAAAAAATCCAAAAAGGAAGAAAAAAGACCCAAGCACAAACCATCACCCAAAGTGATAACATTTTAGCATTTGATTATCAAATATTTTTCTAAGCATTCAATAAAGGTTACTTTGATGCTTTTTTCTAATAATTGAGAAGAGAATTACAGATATCAAATAAATACTGTACAATGGAGCTATAAATGAAGATTTTGGTCATATTTCAGCTTGCCAGGCATTTCGATAATTAAATAACAGCAGAATGCTATTTTATGCACTAAAAGTCAGCCACACATATTTAAATGACTATTGATAATTATCAGGAATTTCCAATGCAATGGCAGCAAAAATGCTCTCACTAGTATGTTTAATACAGGTGTTCAGGTAACTAATTACCACATTAATTTATCTTGAGGGCCCAGTTATCTTCCCCCTCTTGTGAGTCACTGATAACTTGCTGGCTTCAGATGAATTCACTGTCTCAGAAATAGAGAAAAAGCATTGTAGAGTTAATTCCAGCTGCCAGAGAAACTCAATAAGCCCCCAAGAAGCTTTTAGAAAATCAAAAAACCCTTAAAAAGGTCTTTAAAAGTAGTTTTTCATGTTTGGCCCAACAGAGTAATAATGCTTCTTTAAAGATAGCAGGAGTGTGAGCCAATCAATACACTATTAAGACGCTGACAGCACTGAGATAGGATTACATGGTGAAGAAATTGTGAAACCTTTAACTTTTTCATTTTCAGCAAGGAGAATTGAGGGAAGTGGCTTTTTAAAATTTATTTTGATCTGAATCACCTCAGGTAATACAATTTTTTCATTTTAGACTAGGAAGTTCACATAGAACCAAGAGATCAAGTTAACTTTTATCTTTTTTTTTTTTTTCCACTATCTTTTTCGTGACTTTTCCCCCAAGTCTGGCCTGGCTTCCTGGTTTAGGGAAAAAAGACAACTACTTACCTAGTAGAGTCAAGACTCTCCAATTATTGCCCTTATAAGAGTTTGAGCAGATTAACTTACGAAGTCACTTGGCTGCTCTTACACATTAACCTGATCTCTGAAATATTTTCTAAAGACAAGTCAGTGGCCTATGAGAGATTTTTAAGACTGGAAGGATCTGCGGAAAAATATATATCCCACCCCAAATTTTACAGATGATAAAACTGAGGCCCAGAGAGGTTAATTGATTTGTTGAAGACCACACAGATGGAGAGATAGTATTGAAGTTGAAAATCACCTTGAAGTCTGGACGCGGTGGCTCACGCCTGTAATCCCAACACTTTGGAAGGCCGAGGCAGGCGGATCAGTTGAGATCAGTAGTTTGAGACCAGCCTGGCCAATGTGGTGAAACCTCGTCTCTACTAAAAATACAAAAATTAGCTGGGCGTGGTGGTAGGTGCCTGTAATCACAGCAGATCTGGAGGCTGAGGCAGGAGAATTGCTTGAACCAGGAGCTGGAGGTTGTAGTGAGCCAAGATAGCACCACTGATCTCCAGCCTGGATGACAAAGCACAGCTCTGTCTCAAAAAAAAAAAAAAGAGAGAGAGAGAAAGAGGAGAGAAAAAGAGAAAGAAAGAGAGAAAGAGAGAACGAGAGAAAAGAAAGAGAGAGAGAAAGAAAGAAAAAGAAAGAAAGAAAGAAAGAAAGAAAGAAAGAAAGAAAGAAAGAAAGAAAGAAAGGAAAGAAAGGAAAGAAAGAAAGAAAGAAAGAAAGAAAGAAAGAAAGAAAGAAAGAAAGAAAGAAAGAGGAGAAGAAGGAAGGAAGGAAGGAAGGAAGGAAGGAAGAAAAGAAAGAAAGGGAAAATCACCCTAAAACCCAGACCCTTAGAATGGACTAGTTCAAGTGTGAGTCATCTGGTAGATGTTACACCAACTATCATGTTAGAAGAACTCCCACTGCATGTCTTGAGAAGACCTGAGTCTTTTAAAGGTAGCTACTCATTTCTGAACATATGGAAATGCTCCCTGTGCTCTAGTTGTACACTAACATCACTTTGGGGAGCTTGAAAAAAATCCTGACACCTAAACAGCACCTCAGACTGATTAAATTACAATCCCTAGACCCAGGCATCATGTTTTTAAGCTTCCCAGGAGATTCCAAAGGCCACTCTCCAAGTGCGCAGAACGGATGGGTAGAGGCTTTTGCTATTTTGAGTGTTCACTCTAAGTCAACTTACCAACATTATAGGCAGCATGGGACATGCCTGATTTTGAACATACACCAGATTAAATTTTGTCCTTTCAAACGTAATGACATATGGAAGTTTTTAGCACTATTTTCCAAATATTTCCAGTTCTCTGCATTCTAGGCACTTGGTAGAATTACATTTCCTGACCCCTTGTGATTGAGTGGGGCATGTCACCTGCACTGACCAAATGAGTTGTGAACAAATGTTACTTTGGATCTGTAGCTGTCAGTTGCTAGTTCAAGCCATTTCAAAAGTCTCATTCTCCACCACAGTGATCAACAATGCCCCAGAGAGTGGAAGCTCTGTAAGCCTGGATCCCACAGTGAGAACAAGACTCAAATGGACATGCAATGTAGATAACAAACAGACTTTGGTTGTTTTAAGCCTCGGAGATGTCAAGGTTGTGTGCTTCCATAGAATAATCTAACCCATCCTAAATGACTCACTAGAGAACCCTAAGTTATATTCTGTAAAAAGAAAAGTAAATTATCTTTAAAAGAGGAATAAGTTCTCTCCCCAAAAATTGTATTCACTAATTCATTGATCTTTTTTCTACTAAGGCTAGGTCATAAATATTTAATCTTAAATTCAAACTCTCGAAAGTCTTGTTCTGCTCTCAACAGTGATAATGTTATTTTCATGCATCATAAAATGTCAACTAGAAGAATCACAGGGAACATTTCCAGATGTTCAGAAATGAGTAGCTACCTTTAAAAGACTCAGGTCTTCTCAAGAAATGCAGTGGGAGTTCTTCTAACATGATAGCTGTTGTGACATCTACTAGATGACTCACACTTGAACTCATTTTAAGTTGTCTCTTTATGCTGTTGAGTTGTTGCCTTAAGGTTGTTTCTAATTTTTAAAAGTCTCCAATGGAGGACTCTGTTGCTCTTAGAATTTGCATGGTTATGACTTGTGATCTAATTCACTGATGGACAATCACTCTGGGATCTGCAGAGATGACTGCTAACTTCCGTCCCTGGCTCATAGCCTAACATTCCTTTTCATGAATGTAGTATCTTCCCCTTTTCTCTCTTCCTCAGAGGCCCACTGGAGCCTATGGCATATGAAGGGACTATCTTGAAGAAAAGCCTCTTCTGTCTCCAACTCAGAACCTGAAGATGGAAGAAGCAAAATGCATCAGCCCCAAGTAAGGGCTAAAATCTGGCCAAGATAATGCCATGGGATGGGGAAGAACGGACTGTGGAAAGCTGAGGGTCTGAGTTACTGGGAAAAGTGGCTGAGAAGGGACTAGAGACACCAAACAGCTCCAATAACCCTTGGCCAATCCGCAATAAATGAACTCTTCACATTGAAAGAGACACAGCAGAGAGAACAACTCAGCATTGCAAAGGTCAAGTGGAGTGAACTTGTTGACCTAATAATGAGGCTTTTCCTCTTCTAACACGTATGATTGATTCTATGACTAGCACTGGAGCCCGTAATACTCTGTTTGAGCTAGACACAACTAAGTCTGCTGATCCTCCAGACACTCCTTTTATCCTGTAATTGATGAAACAGACCCATTTTTAAGCATTTATTTTCATTCTTTTTATTCCTCTGGGAAATTTCTTCCACCTCCTAGTAATCAATTTCACTACATAGCGGTGACTCTTCAACTTTAAGAATAAAAAATGTAAAGAAAGGAGGTAAAGTTCCTTTGCAATATTGTCAAGAAGGCTACATTTTTTTCTGAAAAGAGAATTCTTTCCGTTGATGAAAGTTAAACTCTGCTAAGATTTCTCAAAAAAACCTGATCAATGAGTCATTGTTACTGGGAAGTTACCACCATGTAGAGGAGAGACTCTAAGACTCAGAAAATGAAAAGCTTCAGATTCAAGTCTCACTCTATCATTCACCAGCTCTGCAACCGTGAAGATTAGGGATACTTTCAAGCATTAGCTTTTTCTATCTTAGAAAATAAGAATACTAATAAACCTGCTCTATCTTAGCTATTGCATTGGGATCTAATTGGATACTATACTCTTCACATTCTGATGTTGTTATTGATATGAGAGTATCTGAAAGTTTAACCCCAATCATGAAGGAAAATGGGTTGTGAGAAGCAGTAAAGGGAAATGTTATGATGCCTATAATTTACTCTTAAAAATGTTCAAAATTGTCCAGATGCAATGGCTCACACCTGTAATCCCAGCACTTTGGGATGCCAAGGTGGGAGGACTGCTTGAAGTCAGGAGTTCAAGACTGGCCTGAGTAACAGAGTAAGACTCTCATCCTTAAAAAAAAAAAAATCAGCTTGGCCTGGTGGTGCATGCCTGTAGTGCTAGCTACTTAGGAGGCTGAGATGAGAGGATCACTTGTGCCCAGGAGTTCTAGGTTATCAAGATGTGATTGTGCCATCGCACTCCAGCCTGGGGGACAGAGGGAGACCCTATCCCAAAAAAAATTATACTAAACAATATTCCATAAATGCGTGTTAGTTTTAATAATACTCTAAGGCTATTATTGCTCCAGGAGGACATGTGCATTCCAGGGATGTATTTGGTATTTAATCAGAAGACCACACTGCAGAGGTAGCTACCGTAAGCACTTTAGCTATCTTTATCACTGGTCCACACCACAGGTTTTTCTAATTAGCATAATGAATGCTAGAAATGGGCTTTTACTGGTGAAAATAATGGTGCTTAATATATGTGAGTTGGGTAGTGCAGGAGTTGGCAAACTCTATAAAAGACCAGATAGTATTTTTGGTTTTGTGAGCCATAAAGCTTCTATTATTATTACTCACTCTGTCAGTGCAGTATAAAACAAGCCATAGACAATATGTAAATAAACTGGCATGACTTTGTTCCAATATAACTTTATTTGCAAAAACAGACATAGGCTATATTTGGCCTATGCACCATAGTTTGCCACCCCCTGGCCTAGTGTAGCCTAGAAACCCTGTCTGTCCTTGAATGAATAAGATTTAAAAATATAAATCTCTTCACACATTAATATAGTTCCCAAGGTTGGTGTATTAGCTTGTTTTCACACTGCTATGAAGAAATGCCTAAGGCTGGGTAACTTATAAAGGAAAGGGGTTTAACTGACCTACAGTTCCACATGGTTGGGGAGGCCTCAGGAAACCTACAGTCATGGTGGAGGGAGGAACAAACATGTCCTTCTTCACATGGTGGCAAGAGTGAGAAGAATGAGAGCAGAGTGAAGGAGGAACTCCTTATAAAACCATCAGATCTCATGAGAACTCATTTACCCAATCCACAAACAGCATGAGCAGCATGAGGGTAACTGTCCCCATGATTACATTACCTCCCACCAGGTCCTTCCCATGACACATTATGGGACTATAGGAACTACAATTCAAGATGAGATTTGGGTGAAGCACACCCAAACAATAAGATTGCCCCCCAGGCCCCTCCAAAATCTTATGTTCTCACATTTCAAAATATAATCAAACCCTCCTAACAGTTCCCCAAAGTCTTAACTCATTCCAGCATTAATTCAAAAGTCCAAGTCCAAAGTCTCATTTGAGACAAGAAAAGGTCCTTCTACCTATGAGCCTGTAACATCAAAAGCAAGTTAGTTACTTCCTAGATACAATGGGGGTATAGGGATTGGGTAAATATACCCATTTCAAATGGGAGAAATTGGCCAAAACAAAGGGGCTACAGACCCCATGCAAGTCCAAAATCCAACAAGGCAGTAATTAAATCTTAAAGCTCCAAAATAGTCTCCTTTTGACTCCATGTCTCACATTCAGGTAACATTGATGAAAGAGATGGGCTCCCATGGCCTTGGGCAGCTTTACTCCTGTGGCTTTGCAGGGTACAGCCCCCCTCCTGGCTCCTGGCTGCTTTCACAGGCTGACATTGAGTGCCTGAGTCTTTTTGAGGCTCATAGTGCAAGTTGTTGGTGGATCTACCATTCTGGGGTCTGAAGGATGGTGGCCCTCTTCTCACAGCTCCACTATGCAGTGCCCCAGTGAGGACTCTATGTGGAGGCTCCAACTCCACATTTCCCTTCTGCAGTACATTATCAAAGGTTCTCCATCAGGGCTCCACCTCTGCAGCAAACTTCTGCCTGGACATACAGGCATTTCCACACAACCTCTGAAATCTAGTTGTAGGCTCCCGAACCACAATTATTGATTTCTCTGCACTAGCAGGACCAATACTAGGTGTAAGCTTCCAAGGCTTGAGACTTGCACTCTGAAGCAACAGCCTGGGCTGTATGTTGGCCCCTTTTAGCCACAGTTGGGACACAGGGCACCAAGTCCTGGGACTGTACAAAGCAGAAAGGCACTGGGCCCAGCCCAGGAAACTGCTTTAAAAGCAGCAAGGCACTGGGCCCAGCCCAGGAAACCGCTTATTCTTCCTAGGCATCTGGGCCTGTGATGGGAAGAGCTATTGTGAAGGCTTCTGAGATGTCATAGAGACATTTTCTCCATTGTCTCGGTGATTAACATTTGGCTTCTTGTTACTTATGAAAATTTCTGCAGCAGGCTTAAATTTCTCCCAGAAAATAGAGTTTTTCGTTTCTATTGCATCATCAGGCTGCAAATTTTCCAAACTTTCATGCTCTGCTCCCCTTTTAAACATAAGTTCCAATTTCAAACCATATCTTTGTGAATACATAAAACTGAATGTTTTAACAGCACCCATGTCACATTCTGATTCTCTGCTGTTTAGAAATTTCTTCCACCAGATCCTCTAAGACATCTCTCTCAAGTTCACAGTGTCACAGATATATAGGGCAGGGGCAAATGCTACCAGTTTCTTTGCTAAAGCATAGCAAAAGTCACCTTTATTCCAGTTCCTAACAAATTCCTCATCTCTGTCTGAGACCACCTCAGCCAGGACTTCATTGTCCATGTCACTATCAGCATTTTGGTCAAAGCCATTCAACAAGTCTCTAGGAAGTTCCAGACTCTCCCACATCTTCCTGCCTTCTTCTGAGCCATCCAAACTGTTCCAACTTCTGTCTGTTACCCAGTTCCAAAGTTGCTTCCACAGTTTCAGGTATTTTTACAGTGGTGTCTCACTACCCAGTACCAATTTACTGTATTAATTTGTTTTCACTGGCCGAGTGCAGTGGCTCACGCCTGTAATCCCAGCACTTTTGGAGGCTGAGACAGGCAGATCATGAGGTCAGGAGTTTGAGACCAGCCTGACCAACATGGTGAAACCCTGTCTCTACTAAAAATACAAAAATTAGCCGGGCATGGTGGCACATGCCTGTAATCCCAGCTACTCCTGAGGCTGAGGCAGGATAATCGCTTGAACCTGGGAGACGGAGGTTGCAGTGAGCCAAGATTGCACCACTGCATTCCAGCCTGGATGACAGAGAGAGACTCCATCTCAGAAAAAAAAAAAAAAAAAAAAAAAATTGTTGTCACCTTGCTATGAAGAAATACCCACAAACATATCCTTCAATGGCAGCAGGAGTGAGAAGAATGAAAACAGAGTAAAGGGGGAAGCCCCTTAGAAAACCGTCAGATTTTGTGAGAACTCATTCACTATCATGAGAACAGCATGAGCAGCATGAGGGTAACCGCCCCATGATTAAATTACCTCCCATCAAGTCCCTCTCATGACGCGTGGGGACTATAGAAACTATCATTCAAGATGAGATGTGGGTGGGGACATAACAAAACCATATCAGATGGGTTCCAATATAGTATTAAGTCTACCAATGGTTTGGAGAATTCTGCTTACCTGCTGGCAACCATAAGGCTAGCTGAACCCTGCCTCTAGGATATTATTGCATGTGCTCCAAATGTGCCATTCAAACAGGGAGTGATCAGTGCAACTAAAAGAGCAAATACCTGGAGCCATTGAGTTACATACTTTTATGCCTTTGTGTCAATAAATGTGTGGCTGCAGAGTTTGCATCTTGCTTTTATTGCCTGTAGTGTGGTCATGGGCTTGGAGAGCTGTGTTTCTCACCTACCATTGACTATTGGTGTATATCCAATATTAATAAAGGGAACCTAGGAACTCTGTGCTGCTCAATTGCTTAGGCCAGCTCACAGTAGAATTAGAAAATAAGAAAGAGTATCAACAACTAAGGAAAGAACTCATTCTAGAGAGGGGAAAAAGCCAAGCAAAGAAGCACTGTCCCATGAAGTCATAATCACCCAGGCTTCTATGTCACACAGAACTCTGTACTTCCAAGTCAAAGATGACATTATCTCTGCATGTCTCTGTGGCTGGAAGACCACCCCAGGTTAATAGCCCTTTCAACTCAGTGGAAGACAGTTCTTTGATTTGGGGCAGCAATTATTTTTACAAAGCCGGTTATTGTTGGCAACTTTGCTGCTTTAAACTGTGTATGTGCTTAGAAAGATCGCCTCCTTTCCAGCTGCTTGGTAGCAGACATTTCCAACAATTCTTTTACAGGGATTGTAAGGATTAAGTGAAACAGGTATGCAAAGCCTGGTCCTTTGTAAACATTCTATAAATGTGAGGTGTTTATGATAATCTCCTGCATGTAATGTGGCTTCTGTCTCATAGGCATCCGAGGTTTTTATTTTTTTTTTATTAACCCCTGTTCTTCCCATTGTACTTTTATTCACAAAATGCTATAATTTTAGGGCAGAAAAGGGCCTTCAAGATCATCTGACTTAACTTCTCTCATTTAATTCCCTCATCTCATGCCTGATCACTGAGAAAGCTTGAGGACTTGCCTTCCTAGCTATACATTTCCATTTGGAGACAGAAACAATATTCACACAGCAGACTTTAGAATCATGTTGCCAGTAACAGGTAACTAGAAAGCTTTATTCCAACCAAAACATGGGTCAAAAAAAATAGTTTAAAACTACAGAAAAATAAAATACAGAGCAACTTTGTCAACTATTCAAATCACTATAATACAAATATTTCAAATAAAAACACCCTTTCCTTTTCCTCCTCTAGGGTTTGGGGAGCCTACCCACTTCATAAAATGATTTTGGAAAGCACCTTAAAGAGTTTATTCATTTGCTTGTTTGTCCAATGAATACATTTTAATAAATTACATGATTAGATTTTCCTCATAATGATTAAGATGATAATTATAACCACAGAATTCCTAAAGCTCTATCTCCAGCCTTAACTAGCCTTTCTCTTTGCATTTTCACTTTCTTCTCCAGCTTTGTAGAGTGGGCCCAAACTTCATTCATTCAATAGATATTCATGAGACATCTATTCAGGGTCAGCCACAACTCTTTGCACCGGCGATACAGCTATAAAGAAGGCAGACACAGCCCCAGCTCTTATGGAGTTGATGTTCTGGCGAACTTTCAGTAGTTAGTATTCCTTGGTACCTACACATGTTGAAACCTAAATTTACTTGGATTCTACTAAGATTGGTCAAGTTCATTTGGTTTACCTGGCAGTTTCACATGCATTGTCTCTATTCCTTAAGACAACCTTGTGAAGTGTTGCTATCCTAATTTATCGAAGATCGCACAGCTGTAGTTAAGTAGTGGAGGCAGAATTCAAACAGGTTTTCGAATTCCAGGTCCCATGTTCTCTCTCTCTCTTGCCACAATTGCACAATGAGCTTTTCTAAGTAGCCCCCCTTCTCTAATGTGTGCATTCCCTGGCATCTTCAGCCAGGCTAGCCTTAATTCTAAATGTCATTGTCTCACCCGCCCAACCTCTCTCAGTCCTCTCTCACCTCCCTACCCCAAGCCTGAACCCTCTGGTGTCTTGCAAATTTGTTTCTGTTCAGCATCTTTAGGTCTAGGCTGTTGTATCTACTTAGCCCTTCTGCTTGGACCAGGGAGGCCAAGCAAGTTGCTGGGAACTTGCATCACTGGAATTCTTTGGGAGATTTCTTCCCTAGTGGAGGAGTCCAACATTAGTTGTTGCAGAGAATTTATTATATAATCATAATTATTTATGACATCTATCACATTAAAAATGCTCATAACTTGTGCTTCTTGGTATTTGGCTAATAAATATGCATGTTCACATGTGCAAAATGACATTATTGGGCAAAGCTACTCATTAAAACACTGTGATAGCAAGAGGTTGGAAACAACCTAAATATCCATTAATAGGGACTGGTTAAACAGCACATGGCACATCCATAACCTGGAATACTATATGGAAAAGGGACGAACTTCTTTATATATGGATATGGAAAGATATTGTAGATGTTATTGTTTAGCTTAATAAGAAGAGTTCCAAAGAGTATTTATAATCTAATATTTGTATGGAAACATGAAATATGTACCTGTTTACTTATGTATATACTGAATACTTTGAAAAGATATAAAAGAAATTTTTAACAGTGATAGTTTTCAGAGTAGAAAACTAGGTTTCTAGAGGTCAAGGGAGAAAGAGGACTTGCTTTTTCATTGGATGTTCTTTCATTTTGTTTGGATATTATATGTATTGTATTATCTACTTATATAAAAATTATTCATAACATTGAAAGATAAGATGCCTCTAAGATATTTGGGCTGCTCAAGAACGAAGCCAATTTTTATTAGATGATTTCTTGAAATTTAAGTGTTGGAAACCTAGGAGTGGTAGTTACAGTATTTTGTTTGCCCATACACTGAAGTAAAAAACTAAAGTTAAACACTATCAATGCATTAGCCACCAATAGATAGACTGAGGTTAAAAATGAATTGAATATGTTACAGATGTAATATTGATTCAAATTTTTATAATCATCAAACCTGATTAGGCTTATAAACCCATTGCTATATAATAATGTACAAGAATACTTAGAACATCATTAGGAGCTCATTAAAATAGAACAATGGGAAAATGTTAAACAAATCAGGAAAAGAAAAGGAATGAAAAAGCAATTTCCCTCTAAACTTATAACAAGAGGCATATGCTCAGCCACTGCTAATCACACTTTCCTAACTCATTTAATTACCAATGTCTTTTTAGTTTTAAAGCCAATTTTAAACATAAATTTGAATTTTTTAGATGTCATGGCTTCTGCATTGAAGGAAATATTACTTTTGAATGGAAAACACTAGAGTGCTCTTTAGTACACTCTGGCAGAGCTGGTTAGCTGTCTTTTTACACAATTGTGGTGTACGTAGCAGACACTACTGCAGGCCAGTTTTATGAACAATTAAAATCCTGTCCTTGAACTACACCAGCTCGATTGTGTGTGTCACTTCTCAAGCTGAACTTTGATGCAGCTGTAGGAGTGCTTGGTCTAAGGCTGTTGGGGAATAAGTTGCTTCATTTTTCTAAACCATAAAGGATTCATCACTGAGAACCACAAAGGTGAAGGCCCAGCAGCTAAATGTGTGACAGAGTTAAAAAATTGAGTTTTAAAATGTTCGCATCAGCATTCAGAATGTTAACTTCTTCCCTACTCATCTTCCTCTAGGATTGTGTCAGTCATAAACTAACTGCTGGAATGAACCGTTGCAAATGTCTGGTTATTTCTTGCTCATGTCTGAGTTTAATGCAGATTGGTGGGAGAGTGGGAGAGGGAGGGAAAGGAGTCTGCTCTAAGCAGTCATTCAAGAATCCAAGATTCCTCTGCCTTGTGGTCCCACCACCCCCAAGACAGGGACTCAGACTTTTTTGTGTTATGGGCCCATTTGACAGCCTGATGAAGCTTAAGGACTACCCTCAGAATAATATATTTAAATGTATAACATGAATTACTTGGCACTGTAAAACCAATAATATTCAAATATTGTTCCCTAAATATTTAAGAAATTATAACACAGGTGCTTCCTTATTAGAGTAAGATCCAGAGGCAGGTATAAGTAATAACCACCACAATGTCACAGTAGTGATGACCACACAGCCTTTTGTGATCTTATCAACAACTGTAATGCGATATGAAAGTACCTGTTATTTCTATTGGTGCCAAAGTCCATAGGTGGCAGGTACTATTGATTCTGCTGCGGTTTGTTGTTTTCATGTGTAATAGAAAAAAATACTAGATGTCAGTTTACCAGGGAAAGATACCTTTTTTTCCCATTCAAGTTCTCAGATCCCTGAATTCTATCCACAGACCTCTGAGGACCCATGTTCCACCTTCCCAGGGCTCCCTCCCACATCATCTCCTGGCTCCTCTATTCCCAGCCAGAAACAAGGGAATCTGGAGGGCTATAAAAGAGGTTTTCTGGGCCAGGCCTGGTGGCTATTGTGGTGGAGGCGGTGGTGATGATGGTGGTGGTGCTGGTGGTGAACATCATTTCTGCCCACATCCCATTGACCAGAACTCAGTTTTATGGTTGTATCTCCCTGAAAAGGAAGATGGGAAGTGGAGCCTAGTTGTGTGTCCAGGAGAAAATGGAAAATGGTTCAGTGAACAATTTCATAGTCTCTAACCTGGAAGGCTAATGAAATGCTGCTTACTGCACATTCAGAAAGGAAACATTCCTCTATAAACAACAAGCCTCTTTTCTAGACACTTTGATTGTAGGGAAATAATTTTACATGAATGAACTTTAGGGGATAAAAAGAAGAATTTACCTTCAGTGCAGTAATTTCAATACTTGAAGACCATCGTTTAAAATCGGAGCCTGGGGAGAAAGGTTCAGACATGCACTACTCATTCCAGGCTGTTCTTGACTTGTCCTCCCCAGTCCCATCCTCGCTCCCACTGCTGCTGAGTCTTCCTTTGGTTCTCCTGTCCTGCCCTGTACTTTGGAAGAACCTGATGACCTAAAAGCAATAATACACGATGGGTCCCTGGACAGAGCGGGCCAGGGTGTTGAGCTGTTTTGAAGATGAAACCTGAAGGCTTTCCTTTCACATTCTCACAATGAGGGAACATGCATGCTTTTGGCCATTGAATCTTTTACATTCTGAATGTTTAGCAATTCCCTGTAGGCTAATTCATAAAGAGCATGATTCTGATCTCAGGAATATATGTGGATACTGCAGGGTCATGACCCTAAGAACAGGCATCTGCCCTGGGCATTAGGATTCAGCCCACAATTAACTCTGCATCAAAACAACAGAGACTTCCTTCTACAGCAAGCACACTGGCTCCATCTCAAACAGCCAGACCCTGTATCCTGTGCCATCCTTATCTCTCCATGGTCTCCCCAGCACTCGTATGCGCCTAAAGACAGACTTCAGGCGCAATCGATTTATTCATTTTCCTATTTCAAAAGATCGTGCACCTCTATAACCTGACAAATGTAAAAGAAAAAAATTTAGCCAGGTGCAATGGGGTGACAGAGCCCAACAAAGGATGTGGGCTGAGTTCACAGGAAATCTTCAGCCCACAGCCGCACACCAATATTTGGAGCAATTCAAGGTTCCCACTCCTACCTTGAGGACTGGCTGAGGGTAAAGTTCTCACCTCCTGTGTGATGAAGAAGGTGACAGAGTGGCCTCCGGGAAAACCACCTCACTCCATTTGCAGACTGAAGAGAAAGGCCAAGCATCTGTAAATCTCTGTGATGGCTGCTGATTTCACTCATTCTCAGAAAGCATTTAATTCTCCATGCCACACTCTTCTCAAATGGTATCGGCATCTGCCCTGTACTAATGAGCCCCCAGGCGTGTGGTTTCTGATGGAGAGTAAAAGAAATCACAGCCTTTATATCACAAGCATTGATTGATAGGGATATTTATTCCACTGCAGTAGCATCCAGAACAATGCACAAATGAAAGCTCTGTTATTTATTTTTCTTTTACCTGGTTCTTCTGGGAGTTGAAACACCAGTTTATTCAGAATTCAAAGTGGCAAAACAAACTCCGCAAAATGTAAACAGATTTCACTAATAGGTGAAATCTATTTATACTATAAATAGATTTATTATAATTACATTGTTGCTTGTTTCTAAACTCATAGCCTAAACATCATCCCATGGACACTTTTTCAGAAATTCCAGCGGAAAGATTTTCTTAAGTTTGCTTCAATTAAGCAATGTTTGCAGACGAGTAGCTCCATTTTCCCTTCAGTCATTAGAAAGCATGGCAGATCTATATTTTAAACATGTATGAAGCATACACAGTGAGCATACCCAGGGTACACTGCACCAAACGCAGAGCAGACTGGTCTGGATCTGGTTGAACTTAGATTTTAAGAAGTCGTGGTCAAGTACCCGTGCCTGTGTTTGGCGTCAGGTGAGGGTGCTGGGTGCACCATGCGGGTGTGTGCTCTCCACCAGCATGCTCGCTAACCAGCCTGCAGCAGCATTGCAGAAGGAGCCAGCTCTCAGTTATTCAGGAGCTGACTGTTCAGTGTTTGAACCACCCCAAAACTCCATGTTGTTTTCTTTTTCCTCCTCATCGAGATTTACTCCAGGAAGAGGCGGAGGTTGCAATGAGCCGAGATCATGCCACTGCACTTCAGCCTGGCGACAGAATGAGGAGACTTCGTCTCAAAAAAAAAAAAAAAAAAAATTACCCCAGGAGGCCGGGTGCAGTGGCTTACGCCTGTAATCCCAGCACCTTGGGAGGCCGAGGCGGGCAGATCACGAGGTCAGGCGTTCAAGACAATCCTGACCAACATGGTGAAACTCAGTAGGTACAAAACTTAGCTGGGAGTGGTGGCCAGTGCCTGTAATCCCAGCCACTCAGGAGGCTGAGGCAGTAGAATCACTTGAACCGGGGAGTCGGAGGTTTCAGTGAGCCGAGATCGTGTCACTTGTTACTGATCTCTAGCATGGGAAACAAGAGCGAAACTCCATCTCCAAAAAAAAAAAAAAGATTTACCCTGAAAAGGTAATACTGTAATCTGTAATCTTCCCTCCTTACACAAGTATTGGTGGGCAATCTTCCCTCCTTACACAAGATATTGGAAGCTATTGGGAGTGAGGGAAGGGAAAAACTGTTAGCTATTTATTGTGATTATTTTAATTGAAACTGATTCATCATTATAGCCAGTAATCAAACATTTCTCATATGCACAAAATTTCCCAGTCTTCAAAACACTTTTCTTTCTCCATCACTTCTCCCTCCTTCTCCTCCCACTCCTTTCTCTCTCTCCTCCTTCCAAATCAGAATGGTACTAAAACCCAGCAAATTCATTGTCTGTTTCAATTACCAAGTACGGTGCTCACATACCGTCTCTGATTTGATTCTCACAAGAACGTCAGAATTTCCGTAATTCGCTAATAAGGAAATTGAGCATCAGAGAGGCTAAGGAACTTGCCCAAGGCCACACAACTAATACATAACAGAAGTGAGATCCAGACTCAGGTTTTGTGCCTCAGATGCTGTTGGCTTCTGTGCATCAAAAATACTAAAATAAAATATTCTTTAGTGTTGGTTGCTGGTTAATAATAAGAGGACAGCTGCAGGTTTATGTTGAGTGAGCATGCTCTGCCATAAAGGTAGTTTGGCCTACATATTTTCAGCCCATAGCATTCACCATCAGTGAAGAGTCTGGGAAAAATTCAAAGATTCAGTACTGAGACAGCCAAGGCCAGGGGCGATGACTCACATCTATAATCCCAGAACTTTGGAAGCCGGGGGATCACTTGAGGACCGGAGCTTGAGACGATCTCGGGCAACATAGCGAGACCTCATCTCTACAAATGAAAACACAAATTAACCAGGCATGGTGGCATATGCCTGTAGTCCCAGCTACCTGTGAGGCTGAAGCAGAAAGATCACTTGAGCCAGAAGTTCGAGGCTGCAGTGAGCCGTGATCACCCACTGCACTCTAGCCTGGACAACAGATCAAGACCCTGGGTCAAAAAAAAAAAAAAATGTGCAAATGCAGAGGGTAAGTATGTTGTTTCAGTTTGGCTGAAGTGGAGAAGGGACAGTTGTTGCAGAAATCAACACAGTGAACACACACGCTTTGTTCTCAACTAATCCTGCTGTTAAACACCACTGTCCTTTGGCCTTTGCAAGTTTGGAGGCCCACATTATTTGAGAACAGTCTTTATGGTTGCTTATTTTATAAAATCATGGACTTTTAAAAAATATCCACAAGTGAAATAAGAACAATTAAATGGGTTAATATAGGCCTGGCACGGTGGCTCATGCCTATAAACCCAGCATTTTGGAAGGCAGAGGTGGGCAGATCACCTGAGGTCAGAAGTTTGAGACTAGTCTGGCCAACATGGTGAAATCTCATCTCTACTAAAAATATAAAATTAGCCTGGCGTAGTGGTGCACACCTGTAGTCCCAGCTACTCTGAAGGCTGAGCCAGGGGAATTGCTTGAACCCAGGAGACAGAGGTTATAGTAAGCCAAGATTACACCCTTGCACTCCAGCCTGGGCAACAGGAGTGAAACTTTGTCTCAAAATAAATAAATAAATGGGATAATATTAATTACCTAACAGTGTACAAAGCACATAGTAGGGGCTCAGTATGATAGCTACTACTATTGTCATCATTATTATTGTTATTGTTTGAATTATTCTGCTTTCTCCCTATTATGAAATAGCCAAGTTATATTTTTTTTTACTTTGCCTCTGATACAACACACATAAATTCTTTATCTGGAATTTTATACCTTATTCAAGACAAGTACAGTGACTAGTGGTGACAACCAAACCACCTTTCATACCAAGTCCATTCTGATCTAGCATATATTATAATTACAATGTTTGAAAACTCCAACCAGAGTTGGCACTAAATATATAAACTGACTCTTAGGGTGGCATTATGACATAGCCAGCTAGAGTCCATCAGCTATGCTCATATTTCCTTTTCTCCCTCTCTTCCTCCTCCCTCCTCCCTCCTCCTTCCACCTTCTTCTCTCTTTCATGATGGTTCACAGAATGTCAAAGTTAAATCCTTGAAAGATAAAACAGAAGGCATCTGTGCATAGTAATCGGATTTGTATACAGTAGATTGGTTGATGTTTTGTTTCTTAATCCTGTAAGTCTTTGATGATTGTTGTCCCTATGGGATCAGAAGTTGGAAAGCCATGCCCTCCAAATCTTCCCCATGCCTGAATTTCTTCCACTGAGGACTTGCATTAGGAACTGTCTTCCCTTTTCCCAGAACTCTCTTTAATAAGGCAAACAATGCTGGGAAGGGTGACACTCTGTCCTCACAGCTTGGTATAGAGAAGTTTATCTAATGATTTCTTTTTTGACCTGAATTACTGAAGGATTTTGAGAACATTGAACAAAGAGATGAGGAGGTGGTAGAGTGGGGGAGGAGGTATTTTTAAAGATAAGCATTATCTACCTGCCATTTACCCAGTTACAGTCTTGGCTCTGAGTTCATTAACTCTGCAATGCAGACACCTTCAATTGTTGCCAAATGGAACTCTCCAAGGACCAGCTGAGTTTGACAAATAGGTTTTCCGTAAGGACATAAGGACACACAAGTGGGTTTAGAGCAAAGGACTCACCCAGACTCCCTCATTTTCCCACATCAGGTCTACCAACTGCAGCCTCTGCACACATATGTTCTGCCTCTCTTCTGGTTACGCAGTTGGTCTTCCGTCCTCTGAAAGACCAGCCCTCCATTTGCACTCTGACTCTCTCCTCCCTCACCTTCTTAAGGACTGTGCTTCTGTGGTTCTTGCTTTTGTCTGTGGCCTTTCTACTCTATATTTATTTATTCTCATCAGCATATAAACATGTTGGCTCTGCTGGTTGCCTGACATCAGTGATGTCTTTCTTGGCCTCCTTTGCTGGTTGTTGGAGCTCAGAACATTCAAACCCAAAATATGGCACCTTGGAAACTGTGAAAACATCAGAAGGAGAAAGGTCACTTTCTAACCTTTCTCTGCTTTTCTGTGTAAGAGCTGACCATGAAGGAATTCCATGACCTACCTTTCCTGAAAGTAGGGCATGAGGCTGTGATATGACAGGCATCCTGCCCTATACCTGGAAGCCACAGATCCATCTAAACAGATAGGCCTTGCTGGGTTCTTCTCCAGTTTGTTCCCATTAAATCAGACAGTTTCCGTCCAATCATACTTCTACTGGACTTTGCATTCTTCATCAAACTTAAGCATAAAAATAGAATTTTTCCTGGGTTTGTGGGTCTTCATTACTCCAGACTCTTGTGTCATGTTAAACTTTGGTTAAATAAATTTATTATGCTTCTCTTTTGTTAATTTATCTCTTGTTATAGGAGTGTCAGCCAAGACCCTGGCAACTGGTAAGGAAAAGATATTTCTTCTCCTTTACACTCCTTTATTTTTACTCCTTTACACCTTCCCTACCAATTCTCCAAGCAGGGATTGTCCAGGGCTTTGCCTCTGCCACTTCTCTTTCCTAACTCCCATTCTCTCCCTGATCTCATCCAGTCCTTGGCTTTAAATAGCACCAGTATGCTGATGATGCTGTATATACATGTCTAGCCTTGACCTATCTCCTCTACTCCACACTCGTGCGTCTTTCCTTGGATTTGATGTATCTGCTTGGATGACTAGTAGGATCTCAAAACAGAACTGTTTTCCCAACCCAAAGTTACTCCTTCCTTTACCATAATGACCTCAGGAAATGATTCTGTTTTCTAACCAGTTGATCAAGTCAAAAAGCTAAGAGAATCCTTTATCTCACCACCTCCTCCCACAACGAATCCACTGGCAAATCCTGCCAACTCTTACTCTAAGGTATGTTCCAAATCTATCCATTTATTTTTGTCTCTAACATTACTATAATACTGTTATCCAAATGTTATAATTTATTTCCTAAAATAACTCCTGCGGGCCTCCCAGATCCCATGTTTGTCTATACAAGCCATTCTTCACTCATCTGTTAAAGTCATTTTTTAAAAACACAGAGAATGTCATGCCATTCCTATAAAATCTCTGCAACAGTTTCCCATAGGAGCAGCAGGCAGTGGTGGTGGGACAGATGGAAGCTGCATTATTTTTATGACCTAACCTTGGAGTCCACAAACATTTTCTCTATACTCTGTGGATCAGGGGAGTCACATGTTCCTGTTCAGATTCAAGGAGTGGGAATACAGAGCCCACCTCTCAGTAAAAGGAATGTCAGTCACATTATAAGATGGAGATGTAGGACAGGGTATACAAGTGGGCATGCCATCTTTGAGAAAGACAATCTGCCATTCAGATAGTCATGGCTGTGATTTTATATTGCATGGTCAAGTTTTCTTTTTTCTTTTTCTCTTTCTTTCTTCCTTTCTTTCTTTCTTTCTTTCTTTCTTTCTTTCTTTCTTTCTTTCTTTCTTTCTTTCTTTCTTTCTCTTTCTTTCTTTCTTCTTTCTTTCTTCTTTTCCTTCCTTCCTTCCTTCTTTCCTTTTTTGTTTTTTTGAGATGGAGTCTCACTCTGATGCCCAGGCTAGGGTGCAAAGGCATGATCTCGGCTCACTGCAATCTACATCTCCCGGGGTCAAGCGATTCTCTTGCCTCAGCCTCCCAAGTAGCTGGGACTATAGGTGCCTGCCACCATGCCCAGTTAATTTTTGTATTTTTAGTAATGATGGGGTTTCACCATATTGGCCAGGTTGGTCTCAAATTCCTGACCTCATGATCTGCCCACGTCGGCCTCCCAAAGTGCTGGGATTACAGGCGTGAGGCACCATGCCTGGCCCCAAGTTTTCCTTTTGTAAAATTGATTCTGGTTCATATCCTAGAAGTCAGTAAATGGTTCTATATTCTATAGCATTTCACAAAGACTTCTAGGTACTCTGCTTCCGCAGCAGATTTGAGAACCATCAATCTTGCCCATCTGTCTAGTTTTGTAGTTGATGGAGCAAAGGACTAAAGGGGTAATTGTGATTTGCCTAAAGAAAAGCTATTGCCAAGCTCTCTTTCACTTTACCTGATCTGGAAGACATTCTAGAGCAGATGAAATTAGAAATTGATTCCAAAGAATGGAAGAGTTGGAGTTGGAATCATTGGACATTTTGTTGGGTGCTGTTGGCATATGGGATGGACTCTGAGAAAGTTTGGAGCACTTAGGTTTTCCCTTTTTGGACCCTGAAGAGTCCTGTCTGTCAGTGGGAATTAACGGGAGTGCAGAATGAGCGGTAGGAAACATAAACTGGAAGGAGCTGAGGCAAGGCAGCCTTTCGCAAACTGCCTCTGGTGGGCCAGCTGCATCAGAGTCAGAAGCACCTAGAACATGGCCACAAATGCAGGTTCCTGGATCCCACATCTTAAATCCTCTGGAGGTAGGATTTAAGAGTACATAACTTTAACAGGCTTTCACTGCATACCTGTGTACTCCAATATTTGAAAATTACCGAAAGGGACAATGAAACTAACTCTAGTTTGTAAAGTTAGGCCTGGATTAGAAATATGAAACCAGCAGAAGGGTCACAAATATCTGTGTGTCACCTGCACAGAGCTCATCAAATACAGTGAAAGATACTCTAACAATGAATGAAAAATGAAGATCTAAATTTCCCTCCAAATAAGAGCGTAATTTAGAAATGACTAATTAAATCTTTGAGACTTCCATTTTTACCCTTGACGCACTATTCAGCAATATGTCACAGGCCATGTCATCGCCATTTTCAACAAATGAATCTTACCAAATGAAAAGTCTTAGTTTTACTTCAAAACATTCCTCCATCTAGTGCTTCATAGAACTCAACAGAAAGGGGAACACATCTCTTTCTGTGACATTTAGCTGATTTTCACATGTGACACTTGGGGTGCACACATTTCCATCGAAGCCTAAAGATGAAAAGCCAGAATGCTGTTTGTATTGGGGCCCCTTGATCTGATCCCATTGTGCTTTGCCTCAAATCCTTCCATGGTTTCCATTAATATCTTCTCTGCCTCATCTATGAAATTCATCATCAATGGCTTATTGTTAAAGACTCTCTTCCTTAGCTTCAGGCTCTTTTTACCAGACAGCTCCATATACCCTGCCCCCAACCAAGATTCCTTTGTTTTTCCTGATCACTAAAGAAGGAGCAGCTTGAAGATAAGCAACCATTTCAAGGATGTTAAGACTCTCTGGCCACACCAATGGGAATTCTTTGGCCTTACTGAACTGGTGAGATGTCCCTATCCATCTAATGGGCACCCCAAAATGTCACAGGACTCCCAGAGAGCTTCTCCATGGGCAGCTAACAGCTTCCATGGCAACAGCCATCCATCTATCTAACTTTTCCTGATAAGACAGTTTTCTCTCCCTGAGAAGCGCTGATGCTGGAGCCTATATTATTATGTCATGCTTTGCATTCTTATCCCAAGGATCCTTCTAAAAAATAGTTAAATATTCTTTAACTTTGTTTCTGAAGACAAAATTGTTGCTTTTGATTTGGATGTGTATGCTTTCCCCTCGATCCCCACCCCCTCAGGAGAGTGCCCCCCTTATTGGTGGCTGCTTATTGGCGGGCTATTAAACAACTTTAACACAGTGGCACTTTGTTCGCTGCATATCTATGTTTTTGGCTTTCTGAGAGGAGGTATTGTGCTAGGCAGAACTATTTGATTGGAGAATTGTTTAGACTGTGGCAAATAGAACAGTTAAATATGGTGTTTTACGGAGCTACAACTTTGAGGAAGAAAAAGAGGCATCATTAATATACAAAAAAGAAAAAAGAAAAAAGTTGGCATGGATAGGAAACTTAGGTCATCATAAAACAAGAGTCAACTCATATCTTAACGTCAACTTCACCGAATTGGAATTTTCACTTTGAAATGAACTCCAACTTGTGAACATTTCAGCTTCTGAAGAGGTAGAATTGGGAAAATGAAAAATTTGCTCAGAGCTGCTCATGAACATGGATCAAAGCTTTTATATCAGTGTTTTTTAATATCCGGTGTCTTAATTTTTTCATAATTGTTGCTCATTTTTTTTAATCAAGTGGGTTTAGCCAGCAGAATGGTGCTTCTTTTTCCAGTGCTCCTTATACCACGTATACTGATTGAGAGGAAGGCTGTTAATGTTTGTGTCCAGATGGCACCCAAATTCTGATGCTATAAAGAAGCACATCTGACTAGAAGACAGAGGTCATATGAAGTCAACCCTTTGCTGGAGAAAAGGCAGAGCAATATAGTCTATAGTCTACTGTCCAACCCACAGACTTAAAACATTATGAGATTGCAATTTTTTTTAAGCTCATCAGCTATCATTCGTGTTAGCATATTTTGTGTGTGGTCCAAGACAATTCTTCTTCTTCCTATCTGGCCTGGGTAAGTTAACAGAATGAACACCCATGGTCTACAGAAACAGATACTTGACGGGAAGCTAAGAGACCAGGGTTCTGAGCTTGGCTCTTCCACTGCTTGGGAGGTCTTCTGCAAGCCTTTTAATTTATCTAGGTATCAATCTTCTCAACTCTAAATAAGTTTAATGAATTCAAGTTTTCTTTTAGGTCGAAGTTTAGAAATTATTACCATTTTAGATCTAATATTTATTTTTGCATTTCTGATTCATCTTGCAGAAAAACTAAACGTGTTTTCTGACCTCATGGGTACTACAGGAAATTACTTTCCAATGAATCGAAAAATGTTTTGTTTATTTCATTTTCATTTGCTGTTGAGAGTTCTGTGTTCCTCATGCCCCAAATGCTTCACATTGACATAGTACAGCTGTGCATATGACACCTTCATTTTATATAACATCTTTCCTGTACACCATGCCTTTAAGCACTTTACAGAGCCTCTGTAAGTAATACAATTATGGAATCATAGAAACAGGGGAGAATGGATGTTGAGGAACATACAAGGAAGAAAAGATATAAAATATGATTTTTTTCACATTTTTCATATGCATACTGGTATAAAGAAATCCCGCTTCCACTAGAGAATAATGTGGGCTAAAAGTCTCACCTGCCTAGGGTTTCAGACGTGATGTGACTTCTCTTTGCTATTGAATGTATTATGAGTTCAAACAAGTGAGGCAACAACCGATTAATTTGAAAGTCCACATTTTCAAATGGATAGAGTGGATGTTCCAAAGATTTTAAGCTTAGAAACATGGATATCATTCAGGTTTCTAACTCTCAAGCCAGAACACATCAAAGTAATACTGGTGGGTCAGGGAAATGAATTTCTAGAATAAAAACTTTGCCTCAACCCCGAGGTGTACTGGATATGAAAATTTTCAATTCAGTTAATAATTACTAAGGGATTAGATATACCAAGGACAGGTGTTAAGATGACATGCCAAAATTTGGGGCACAAGAAGGTCATGTGTCCTGATGGTCTGGCAATGTCCTCTGTCCTTAGACATCCATCCAGAGAGAGATGACCAAGTCCATGCTGTTGCTGATGCTCATTACTCCTTCGGACCATGCATAATTCGAGTAAATAAATTATTTTAAATTATAATTTTAACCTAATTGTATGTATGTAAATTATTGTCATTATTGTGACTTAATGTAGATAATTAGTAGTAAATCCATGGTGTGTATTTATAGAGTTGACACTTCTTTTTTCAACATGCTTGAGCTAAGTTTGCCAAAAAAGGAATAGACATTATTTTTTATTATTATTAACTGAATATTTGTGTCCTCCAAAATCCATATGTAAAAATTCTAACCCCTAATGTGATGGTCTCAGGAGGTGGGTTCTTTCAGAGGTAATTAGGTCATGAGAATGGAGCCATCATGAATGGGATTTGTGTCCTTATAAGAAGAGTCAGGAGAGGCTTCTTTTCCCTCTCCCTGCTCTCCAGCCTCTGGAGATGCAACAAGAGCATGGCCTTCACTGGGAACCCAATCAGGCTGGTGTCCTGCTTTTGGAATTCCAGTCTCCAGAACTGTGAGAAATAAATTTCTATTGTTTAACCCACCCAGTAGGCTATGATGATTTGTTATAGCATTGTGAACTGACTAAGACAGTGATTGTAAAATGAATATATGCTCAAATTCGAAGAAAATAAAGAAAAGCACATTGAGAAACATGGCATCACTTATCCCACCTAACCCTCTCATCCTCTAAACTCCCATGATGTCTTAACTATGTGTTCCATGTCTTTGGACACCTTAAATTATATAGTCCTGACTTTTGGGACTTGTCCCAGGAAGACTGCTCCTTATCTGGCTCTGCCCAACAAAGGAAGGGCACTTTTCAAAGCTCCTTATCCTATTCCAGCACCAGGGCCTTCTTTGGCTCCTATGCAATACATGAGCTCAAAGCCATTCTCCATCTCCTCTCACCCACCTAGCTTCTTGAGAGCCCAGTCCACCTTGCCTTGACCTCAAAAGGTTTCACTTGGGAAACTTGGCCCGTGCCTTGTAAAAGTTTGTCAATTTTCATGGCATCAGAGGTGACATGCTCACAATAGTTTAGGGACCAAGAAGGCCACAACTTTGTACAACTCCCAGGAGCACACTCATGCTATTTTTATATGAGGAAAGCCCTCGCAGTCCTCAGCGGGTGGATGGTACTGCAGCAGCTGTGCAACACGGCAGCCTGGTGGCCAGCATGCTCACATTGTGTGGGCCTGGCAGGGTAGGCACTCTGGCTTGCTGTTGCTGTTAGCAGCAGGGGCCATATCTCACACAGTCACATGGCTCGTTTCCTGCTCAGATGCAGGCCCTTTAATGTGGTGACTGACACTCAGCTTTTTCTTCGCTGGTCATGCAAAAGGCCACTCATACCTTAGATTGACCCACAAATCATCTTAAAAAAGACTCTAGTTGCCCGTTCTGAATGATGTAAAATAATCTCCAACTTGTAAAATAATTCTAACCAGTGCCAACATGTAGTGAAAGTGTCCATCTGAGCCAGAGGACCATGTTACACATCAGGCGTCCTGCACTTAAATTAAAGCAAACAGTCTGAAAGTATTCTGATGAAAACTGAGAAGGGAAAAAAGCATATGGCTTATGTGCTCACCACGCTTATTATTCAAATAATTTCTATTGCCCCTTTATTTGTACCAAGTTGATCTTTTTCTATTGACTTGACAAAAACTGATGACATAACCAACCTCTTTCTTTTAGTTTTTTAAACTAAAAACTTGCGCCAATCCTAGGTATGACTGACATCTAAAGTTGTGTTAAAGTGACTAATGTTTCTTTCTGTTCCCTCCTCATTCTCTTTTCTCTTTCAGCCCTCCCTCGACCCTAGACACCTTGTCTTTATTTTTTTTTAACTTTTCTTTTCGGTTCAGGGGTACATGTGCAGGATGTGCAGGCTTGCTACACAGGCAAACGTGTCACACAGGCTTGTTGTACCAATCATTTCATCACCTAGGTAGGTGTTAAGCCTAGTATCCATTAGCTGCTTTTCCTCATCCTCCCCCTCCTCCCACCCTACACCTTCTGATAGGCCTCAGTGTATGTTGTTCCCTTCTATGTGTCCATGTGTTCTCATTGTTTGGCTCCCACTTAGAAGTGAGAGCATGCAGTGTCTGGTTTTCTGTTCCTTGCTTAGTTTGCTAAGAATAATGGCCTTCAGCTCAATCCATGTTCCTATAAAGGACAATATCTCATTCCTTTTTACAGCTACATAGTATTGCATGGTGTATATGTACCACATTTTCTTTATCCATCTATCATTGATGGACATTTGGGTTGATTTCATATGTTTTTCTATTATGAATAATGCTGCAGTGAACATATGTGTGCATGTGTCTTAGCAATAGAATGATTTATATTCCTTTGGTATATATCCAGTAATGGGATTGCTGGGTTGTTTTTTATCTTTTTTTTGAGATGGAGTTTCACTCTGTCACCAGGCTGGAGTGTAGTGGCATGATCTTGGCTCACTGCAACCTCCACCTCCCAGGTTCAAGTAATTCTTCTGCCTCAGCCTTCTGAGCAGCTGGGACTACACGCACACACTACCAAGCCTGATTGATTTTTGTATTTTGAGTAGAGATGAGATTTCACCATATTGGCCAGGCTGGTTTCAAACACCTGACCTTGTGATTGGTCTGCCTAGACCTCCCAGTGTTGGGATAACAGGTGTGAGCCACCACACCCAGCTGTATTTTTGTTTGTTTGTTTGTTTGTTTACTTTTTAATAATAGCCATTCTGACAACTGGTGTGAGATGGTATCTCATTGTGGTTTTGACTTGCATTTCTCTAATGATCAGTGATGATGAGCTTTTTTTTCATATGCTTGCTGGTCACATGTTTGTCTTCTTTTGAATGGTGTCTGTTCATGTCTTTTTTTTTTTTTTTTTTTT
>NW_016107659.1:242091-246013 GCF_001604975.1 Cebus imitator | reverse complement strand
TTTTTTTAGGTAGAGTCTCACTGTTGTCACCCAGGCTGGAGTGCAATGGCGCGATCTTGGCTCACTGCAACCTCTGACTCCTGGGTTCCAGCAATTATCCTGCCTCAGCCTCCTGAGTAGCTGAGAATACAGGTGCCTGCCACTACGGCTGGCCAATTTTCTGCATTTTTAGTAGAGATAGGTTTTCATCATGTTGGCCAGGCTGGTTTCGAGCTCCTGACCTCAGGTAACCCACCTGCCTTGGCCTCCCAAAGTGCTGGGATTACAGGCATGAGCCACTGAGCCCAGCCTCCATTCATGTCTTTTGCCCACTTTTTAATAACCCCAGGCACCTTGAATCCCAGCTGTTTTGGGTTCTTTGCTTCCAAGGAATCTTTGTCTATGAGTCTTTTCCTTTCCAAAATCTCTCTCTTTGACCCCATTCATTTACCTTCCAAGGAATAATACCTGATGCATTGGTTTTTATGATTCTAATAACTTAATGTACTACCCTTCCTAAAATCATGCACCTGCATGCAAGTGCATTCATAGACATTTAAATAAGATCCATTAGAACCTTAACCCAAAGGAATCAGCAGGGATGGCATTTTTAAATAGTCACAAGTGCAGACATTTGGGAATAAGATTGCCTGAAACTATAACTGAAATAACAACAAGGTGAACTGGATTGTTACTGTCTTCACTCAAAAACAGCCTTGTCCCTCTCCTGTCCTCTCCTCTGTACCCTAATTAAATATGAAAGATATGACTAACAGGGTCACCTATCACTTCTTCCTCTGCACATCACGAGGTAACATCTTCCCATGGCGAAAACAAAGAGGATCCTACCCTTGCGGAAGAAGAGGTCTTTGTAGTCTTAAAACTCTAGAATTTGAAAGGACCAGAATCTCAGTGGATATCTTATTAGTCAGTATAGGCTAACTGGTGCTTCAGTAACAAATAACCTAAAATCTTAATGGCTTTTAAAAAAAGAAATATTTAATGTTTATGCACCTTGAGGTTTCAACTGGGAGTTCTACTTCACATTGCTCACACTCTGAGACCCAGCTGACAGAGCTACCACTTTCTCTGGTTGCCATGTGGAAGGAAAGATGGGTAAAGAGAATGGAGGATGTGTGCACCCTGGCCATTGAAGTTTGGTCAGAAGTTACATGTATCATTTCCTCTAACGCTTTATTCCTTAAAGGAAGTCCCATGGCCATATTTACCTACAAGTGGGGCTGGACACACAGTTCTACCATGTGACTGTAAGAACAGAATCAGAATATTTGTGAAAAGTCCAAGTCATTAATTTAGAGTATCACACACTATTATTTTACAGCAAAATGCCAAGAGCAGAGCCTGGAATATCATACACTATCATTTTACAGTAAAATGCCGAGAGCAGAACCTGGCATTTAGCAAGAACCATTATTACGACTATTACTATTACTATTATCATAGTTATCATTGTGATTCATGGGAAAACGCATCGAGGGGTATGACATTATCACCTAAGATCACACAGCTAATTAGGAACACAATGACGATAAGAACGCACATTTATTGAATCCAAGATGGGAGTGTTTGTCTCTCAATTTGTCCTAATGCATAGAAAAGACATAATCAAATCTGTTGGATTGTGAAAAGACATAGTCAAACCACCGCCTTCACTATAAGATCACAAGGTTTTTGCTTTGTTTTCATGGTGGGTTATTTTCTAGAGCAGTTCTCAGCAAACTCTTTCTGTAAAGGGCCAGACAGTAAATATTTGTGGCTTTGTGGACCATATGGTTTCTGTCACAACTAATCAACTATTGCGTTTCAGCACCAAAACAGCTTCAGATAATATCTAAACACATAGGCACAACTGTGTTCCACTGCAACATTCTTTACGAAAACACATAGCAGAGTGGATTTGGTCAGTGAGCTGTTTGCCAGCCCTGTTCTAGAGTATCTTTCAGCTGGGAAGCACTGCTTAAGGGAAAGTCTGAGAAGAAGGGAAACAAAGAAACCTTAGTGCGCCCCAGTTTCCTCTTCAGTCAAAAGCCCACCTGGTAGGGTGATGGTGAAGACTGAACAATGCACTTAGAAGAGTGCCTGGCACCCAGTAAGTCCCACATTCACCTCCACAAATGGCGATTTCCCCTTACTGAGCATCAGCCACTGTCCTAGGTGCTGGAGGTTCCATTTGCAAATAGAACAAAGCTCTGGCTCTCCTGGAACTGATATTCTGACAAGTCAGACAAACAAACAGACATGTAAGCTATCAGGAGGTGCTAAGGGCTGAAAAGGAAATCATGCAGGGTTAAAGGGTGGCTAGGGGAGGTGAGTTTAGGAAGTTTGATGTAGGGTAGGTCAGGGAAGAGATTTTGAACAGCAGACTTCACGAAGGGAGGAAGAAAGTCATGCAGAGCGGGGAAGCATGTTGCAGCACATGTGCAAAGTCCCTGAGGCTGGAACCTGCCGGGAGATCCTGAGGTGAGGCAGGTGTGGTCAGAGCAGTGCGGGGTGGAGGAGGTGATTTCCGAGGGAGATTAAGTGGAGAGTTGAAAGGAATCTGAAGAGGACAAGCATGCGCCTGGGCAGGGACTTTGGATCTAATTCTGCCTGCATTGAGGAATATTATTAGTATCATTTATTATAATCATAGTAATTATTCTGTGCCAACAGTGCCCCTTTTCCTTTTGCTCACTGATTCTTCACTTTTCACCTTCCTACTCCTTTCTCACTCCTCCCCCTTTCCTCCTCTCTTTCCCCATCTCTGCCGCCTACCCTTTGCTTCTGCAGATCCTTTTTTGCCATTTTGTAATCCTTCTTCTTTTGGGTGGCACATACCTCTGTTGGCAGCACCTGAAACCAAGGCCATCACTGTCCCTGGGAATAATGGGAAGGGGAAGCTTGGCCTAGCTCAGGGCTTTCCAGAGGATTTACCTTAATTCCTCAGACACTGGGCATCAGACAGAAAAGGCTTAGGGAGAACAAGATGAGAATTAAAGCAAAAGCCATGAAGAATATTTTGTTATTATATTTTAAAATGATCCTAAAGCATTTAAAGACATATGCAAGTTGTATTGGGTTGGTGTGAATGTAGTGGGAGAAATATGGATGCATAATCAATTATTTTTATGCTTTTTTCAGTGTGAGTGTGTGAGTGCATGTATGATTATCCTAGGATTCAGAGAATAACAAGTTTTTGATTACCAGGACTAATGGATGTGACGCAAATATCACAAGTAGCTGAATATTAAAAAGTGGTTTTCGCACACATATTTGCAAGATAAGCTGTTGGGTTTTGATTAAACAAATATATGTTTATATGATGGTAAACCTGTGGGTGCATACCAGAGAGAGGGGGAAATGGAGGGTGGGATGGAAAGAGAAAGGGAGAAAGAGCGAGAGAATATGCACAATATGACCTAAAATCCTGCTGTGCTCACAAGTTTATGGTGGCATTTGTCTGGAGGAAAGCACTTTTAAAAAACGGTGGTAGGAACAGTTAACATGAGATACACCCTCTTAATAAGTGTGTAAGCGTATCATGCATGTCTGTTGATTATAGGTATGATATCAGGCAGCAGATCTCTAGAGCGTGCTCGTCTTGCTTGACTGAAATCTTCACCACTTGTTTAGTAAGTCCCCCCTCCCCTCTCCCACAGACCCACCATTGCATTCTCCGAGTCTATGAATTTGACTATTTTAGATACTTCATTGATGTAAACCCAGGGAGCACTTTTTTTTTTTAATAGGAAAATCAAGGCCGGGCGCGGTGGCTCAAGCCTGTAATCCCAGCACTTTGGGAGGCCGAGGCGGGTGGATCACAAGGTCAAGAGATCGAGACCATCCTGGTCAACAAGGTGAAACCCCGTCTCTACTAAAAATACAAAATTAGCTGGGCATGATGGTGCATGCCTGTAGTCCCAGCTACTCGGGAGGCTGAGGC
>NW_016107659.1:120203-242032 GCF_001604975.1 Cebus imitator | reverse complement strand
AAAAAAAAAAAAAAAAAAAAACGGAAAATCACCTATGGACCTGTGGCTCTTGTGTAGCTTCTCAAACTCTAATGTGATATGAATCACCAGTGGAATCTTATTTAGGTGCAGATTTTGATCCAGTGGTTCAGGGGCAGATCCTAAAATTCTGTGTTTCTAATAAGCTCCCAGGCTTGGCCTACAATATAGTCCTATGGGTAGTATAGTGGGATTTTTAAGGTAAGGGTAAGCTCAAAAGCTTTAGTTACATCAAATATCTATTTTATTGCATTAAACGACAACAAATACTCCTTGGCCAGAGGTGGACAGACATGTCATTTCTGGGAGAGGACCTCTGGAATTTCTAAAAAGAAAAGGATTTGGTCAAAGTTTCCAAGGTAAAGTTACTTGATTTGGAAAAATGTTGAATCTATGAGGAAAGATTCCAGATGTGGTCCCAGTGTTGGCAGAGATGTCCAGATGTCTGGAACCCAAATGGACATTGATCAGTTCTGCCAAGTTGAGCCCCCTGGTCTGAGCAAAGTGTGAGGCCTGTTTGCAAACCTGACAAAGCCGTGCTGGGAACTGACCGAGGGAAGGACCTGGTAGCTTGTTGGCTTTGGGTGCCATCTTGTGGCAAAAAGCAAGAAAAAATTTTTTTAAATCCAGGAACAATCAAAGGTTCTCACCTATGCCTGATGTTATGTTAGGTGCTATAATTAAGAACAATAAAACTATTAAATACCTAAACTGTATAGTTGAGACCCTTGCTAAATTCAACACACCTTGCTTTAGCAAACATTGTATGTCTACTCATGTCGGCTGTGACCCTGGGCAGATTGCTTGATGTTGCCAGATCTTGAGCTCTAAATCTGTAAAATGGGAAGAATTAACCTACCTTGTGAAATTGTGGTGAATATCCCACCCATGGAAGATGCTTAGCCCCAGTGACTGATACAAGCTCAACAGTAAGAGAGCAAAAAGTGGTAGCAACGTTTATTAATGTTTGTAGTAACAAAATAACAACAATTGGCCGGGTGCGGTGGCTCACACCTGTAATCCCAGCACTTTGGGAGGCCTAGGTAGGCGAATCACAAGGTCAAGAGATCAAGACCATCCTGGCCAACATGGTGAAACCCCATCTCTACTAAAAATACAAAAAAATTTAGCTGGGCACAGTGGTGCGTGCCTGCTGTCCCAGCTACTCAGGAGGCTGAGGCAGGAGAATCACTTGAATCCAGGAGGCAGAGGTTGCAGTGAGCCCAGATCATGCCATTGCACTCCAACCTGGTGACAGAGCAAGACTTCGCCTCAAAAAAAAAATAACAACTATTATAAGAAAAAACAGAATATTTTATTATTTCCAATTTTAAAACAAGGAAAGTAAGATCTAGAAGTCAAGTGATTTATCCAAGGTAATAAATCCAATGTCAGATCTAGATGTCAAATATAGGTCTTATCACTTGAGACAGTTGACCCTTAATTACAAAGTTGCCTTCATTGTATGCATTAGTCTGATAAGGTAAAAGAAAACGTACATTAGTCAGCTTTCACTAGGCTATGCACAGTAACAAGTCACTCCAATACTTCAGTGGCATACATCGCACAAAGGTTTGCTTCTGGCTTGTGTTATGTGAACTTCACAAGTGGTCTGAGCCGTGTATGCTCCTGTCAGGTCTTGCGAGGTGAATACATCTTTGGGAGAGATGGGGCAAGGGACGTATTAATGGACGCAGTGGCTCACACCTATAATCCCAGCACTTTGGGAGGGTGAGGGGGGCACATCAACTGAGGTGAGGAATTCGAGATCAGCCTGGCCAACATGGTGAAACCCTGTCTCTACCAAAAATACAAAAATTAGCCAGGCATGGTGGCATATGCCTGTAATCCCAGCTACTCAGGTGGCTGAGGCACGAAAATCGCTTGAACCCAGGAGGAGAAGGTTGTAGTGAGCCAAGATCGTGCCATTGCACTTCAGCCTGGGCGACAAGAGCGAAACTCCAACTCAAAAAAAAAAAAAAAAAAAAAAAAAAAAAGAGTTATATTGTGTGTATGTCAAATCTTAAACCCCTTTAAAGTCTGAAAGAAATCTTCTGAGGTGGTACAGTCCGTTTCCAGCGTGCTCCTTCTACAGGTGGGAAAGGAGGCTCAAAGTAGACCAGTGGCAACTTCAAGATTATGAAAAGAGATGGGTCATGTCCTGGGAAGTGGTCCCTTGTGAGAAGTAAAGAGTCTTCACTTGGGCCCCGTTACCATGAGCCGTTCCTGGGCCTACTTTCCTTCCCACCTCACCATCTCAGCCTCAAGAGGGATCCTTATGCCATCAGTTTACTGAAGGTTTATTCAAGGGTGCTGGCTATTAGTGACTTTAAATGCAGCAGCTCCTGTTCCAGGACCTGGGGATGCGGCGGTTTGAATTTAATGGCTCCAATTCTTCATCCTGCCCCGTAGCCATATCCTCATTAAGTAACTTTGCAGCTCCTTCTACTGGAAGCAAAGTGTACTTCTCCACCCCTTGACTTGGGGCTTGGCCATGTCACTTGCTTTGCGCAGTGAAATGTTAGAACGTGTGATGCAATCAGAGGCTTGAATTGCACCTGTACAGTTGAACTTTTATCCTCTCTATGAGAAGATGCTCCCAGAATTCCATTTATTCAAGGATGAGGGGAAATAGACACATGGGACAGACCTGGAATCAACCAGCAGCTTACAGCCCAAACCAGCCCAGCCTGGATCAGCCACCCCTTGGCTGACCTGCAATGGGGCAGGAAAAAAAATGTTTATTTATAGCACTGAGTTTTGAGTTAATTGTCATAGAGAATTTTTATGGCAGTAGCTTAATATTTGAGGGTATCCTTTCAAAACTCATGCTTGCTCTCTTGTCATTTAACTTTCTCCTGAAAATAGAGCACCACAAAATTTGTAGATAATTGAGGACTCAGTTAATAGCTTCTGCTTATCAAAGTTTTGTTATGGCATGTCACCATTTCCAACTAAAAATGCACAAGCCTTGTAAGAAGAGAAAAATCTTGCATGCACATTCTAACTGACAAAAAAAAATGTTAGAAGGAAGAGATTGTTACTCAGAGTTTTGGTTTGTCCTTTTTATTTTCCATCGTACAGTAGCTGTAAAAGATGAATGAGACAAAGAGGAGCAGAAAAGTAAGAGTACAAGGAAAAGGAAGAAATGCAGGGAAAAAAGAAGAGAGAGGAGCTGGGGAAGAGGGTGGATGCTAGCGGGAGGGAAAATAAGCAAAGAGTAAAGGAGGCCACAGAAGAAAGGGAGAGAGGCAGAGAGTTCTCACCCAAAAATCCAGGAAGTTGGAACAGGGAGAATGATCGGCGTAGGAGCTTCTCTCCACCCCATGGACACACACAACCACACAGACACATATTTGCTAGGCAAGCAAGATGTATACATAGCGTAAAAACTGAAGTTCTGAACTGTATTTCACAATTTATATAGCTGATTTCATTTACTTCTATATGAGGGGGCTTCAAAAAGTTTGTAGAAAATGAGATGAAATGATAAAAATTAAAAAGATTAGCTTTATCTCTCAACACAAGCTCCAACAAGCTCAAGACACTAAATGATACCAACCATTTAGTCCATGCCTGAAAAACTGAAAGTCCTTGAAACTTAACTGTGTCAATGCAATCTTCTTTTTATATTAAAAATTGAAGAAAATGGGTGCCCTTTAAAGAAATTTTTAGGACTAGGAAGCAGAAAGAAGTTAGAAGGAGCCAAATCAGAAATATAAGCTGGATGCCTAATGATTTCCCATCGAAACTCTTGCAAAAATTGCCCTTATTTGACAAGAGGAGAGAGTAGGAGCATTGTCATTGTGGAGGAGGACTCTCTGGTGAAGCTTTCTTAGGCGTTTTCTGCTAAAGCTTTGGCTAACTTTCTTAAAACACTCTTATAATAGGCAGATGTTACTTCTCTTTGGCCCTCCAGAAAGTCAACAAGCAAACTGCCTTGAGCATCCCCAAAAACCTGTTGCCATGATCTTTGCTCTTTGATGTTTTTGCTTTGACTGGACCCCTTCCACTTCTTGGAATCCACTGCTTTGATTGTGCTTTGGCTTCAGGACCATACTGCTAAAGCTGTGTTTCATCTCCTGTTATAATTCTTCAAAGAAATGCTTCAGGACCTTGATGCCACTCACTTCAACTTTACACTGAAAGCTCTGCTCTTGTCTGCAGCTGATCTGGTTCTGGTACCTATCAAGTGGAAAGTTTGCTCAACTTTAATTTTTCAGAGAGAAAAGATGAAAAATTTTTTCAGACAAAAGCTGAACCAACTGAGATGTCCATCGTGTTGGCTACTGTTTGTGTTGTTAATGCTGTCAATCCTCTTCAATTAGAGCATAAACGAGATTAATTTTTTCCTTATATATTGATGTGAATGGTCTGGTGCTGTGGGCTTCATCTTCAATATCATCCTGCACAGCAAGTTATCCACTTGTGAATTGCTAGTTTCTTTGGGGCATTGTACCCACAAACTTTTCACACAGCATCAGTTATTTCACCATTCTTTTACCCAAGTTTCAGCATGAATGTAATTTAGCAGGATTCATGTTGCTCTGATAGGGCGTCTTTTCAAATGGGTGTCTTATCTTTCTTAGTACCTCAAACTAGGTCCCCTACAGACGTGTTATGACAAATTACTGGCAGTTTATTTTGGTGCATAAAAGAAAGAAAGAAAGAGAGAAAGAAAGAAATCCATGTATAGTTTTAAATTTTTTCCATGAACTTTTTGAGGTCCTCTTGTGGTTCATGTTGCAGTACACTTTAGACAGTTACAATTGCCCATCTTGGAATGTCATGTTGGAACTTGGCAGGTTATAATATGTGGAATACAGGCTCCTACTCACTGCTTCCCCACTGCCAACACTAGTGATACTGAAAAGTGGCTACTGAGATGAAAGGTGATGAGAATAGGAACGGTAGGATGGGAGAATAGGGAAAGGGGGAAGCGGGAGAAAGAAGGGCCAGGGCAGTCACAAGAGAGGTGGGGAATGATGCTGTCCCACCAGCTGCCTTGCACTCCTAGTTGCCAACCCAGGCTTAGTATGCCCCTGCCCAAGCCCCAGACCCATGGTTGGGCTGGACTTTCTTCTGCAGGCTGAGTCTGGGAGCTCTCCATGGGTTTGCAGAGAGCTAGTTAGATGGCATGACCACCTTTTTCTCTACCATGTCTGAACTGTGTTTGCAAGATCTTGGTATGCCCATCCTACCTCTGTTCTTTTGCTCACTCCTATTTTTCTGTCAATAAGTCTCCAACTCTCAAGCCCAAGGCATGACTGTATCCACAGACATCCTGCAACGGCATGGGAAGGTCAGGGTAACGGATTGCCTCAAAGCCCTCTCCATGGGTTTTCCCTTGGATATGCCCATTCAGGCCACCAGAATAATGCTCATCAAAGTTGTGTGGCCCAGAGACAGCACTTTCATTCTCTTAATTTTGAAGATACTTTCCTGAGTGAAGGCACAAAGGAGAGATGAACAGCTCAAGGCTGGGAGTCCTGCACAAACCAACCTGAGCATGCCCCACAGGGGTCACCCACCATATCAGACTAATATGAACAAAAAAAGTGAGAACCTTATTTCTAATGTGTCTTCTGCCTCCAAGCAAACAAGGTTCAGTACCTTCCAGATATTACATACCCATGTACCTGACTCTGAAAGTTCCTAGGAGAAAGAGGGCCCATACTATTCCCCAATGGTACAAGTCTTTGAATTCTACATTTTATCTAGACAAATTCAGTTAAATGTTTTTTGAGATTGGTTCTTTCAGCCTTCACTGGGGTAGTGGCTGGTTTTGTTGGAATCCTCCTTCTTCCTCTCCCTTCAGTTTCTCCACTGTTGAATATTGGTGTTATCGCTGTGTAGCTCTTTCATGCTTGGAAAGTTGTTTTACTTCTCTGAGTCCACTTCTGCATCCTTAAAACAAGGCAGATAATAGTACCTACTTCATGGGATGGTGACAATAATTAAATAACTAACAAACTAAGGGCCTAAAACAATCTTCAGCATAGCATGTGTTCAAGAAATGTTAGCCATTATTATTAACTCATCAGGCTAGTAAAACAAATTAAATAATAATAACAACAGTAAAACTACCAATGATTAAGGACTTATTATGCATCAAACAGTATTGTAAGTATTTTGCCCCACATGAAAGAGGCAAAATAGGGAAGTGGTTAAAGTTCTGGAGCCAAAACTGATCAGAAAATTAGATCAGATAAAATCAGATAAGCAAATCAATTGTGTCAAACATCTCAGGAATATGTGATTTAAAAGCCAGATGGAAATGAAAAAAATGACTTATTGTTGGTGCAATTTAGACATCAACTGCAGTGTAAGATAAGTGGTATGGTGCAGGGAATGACATTTATGCCTGGGCCTCTCCAGTACCCTTCAAATAACACCTCATACAGTTGGCCATGGAACAGTTCCTTTTTCTACCCAAATGTAAGACGAGCTTCCTGGGGCTGTATTTTCAGGTGTTTGGGGTCCAATACAGCATAGTGACAGAATGAGGCTCCCCCCTAAACCAGAGCACACATGTCACTGTTAGTTTTCTAACCTGAATGGGACATCTGCTTCTATAACATCAGCCCCTGAGACAAGAAGTGACACCAACGAAAACCAGAATAATAATCAGGTGGAGAAAAGTAATAACTTGAGCCTTGCCAGGGCTGGATTCAATTTATGCCTGCAGCATTTCAGTTTTGAGTCACTAAACCTTGGTCAGAGTCTTGGGAGAACAAGACAGTACAATTCCAAGAAGCAATCAAAAAGTGACTGCCAAGTTATTGGGAGGTTCCATGGCGCGTTTCTAAACCGGTGCTAATCTAATAAATGTACATGCAATGAACTGTGAAATTGAAAACATGACTGTCCATATTCTCTAAGCCAAGGGAATAAAATGGTCATTTTCCCCTTTATTTCATATGAAAAGGAATCACAGATAATCTGTGATTTTGGACTTTTGTACAAAACATGGAAGTCTGCATGTCTAATGGCATTTATTAGCAGTGAGAAAAGAATTAGAGAATTGTAGTTCTTGGTTGGCCAGAACCCCAGCTTCTAGCAAAAGATAAGGTGAGTGCTGGACTTTTGAGTTAGAAGATCTGGGGTGGGAGCCCAGCTCTGCCATTTAATACTGTATGAAGTGAGGGCATTCAGTTCTATTTTACATTCTCAATGTGAGGTTTAAATGAGATAATGTTTGTGAAAATGCTTTATTAAATTGAAAAGCATCATTTTAAGTGGATGAATGAGTGAGTGTGGGAAATAGGATGTGCAAATATTTTCATTGCTGTTTGGGAAATGATTGAATAAAACATTTTCTGCAATTCACCCACAGTTATTTTTGTTTTACTTCTGATTTAACCTATTACAGCCTAGCAAACACAATAGAATTGTTGAAAGCTGAAGACATTGTTAAGATTGTGGGTTTCCATTTGAAACATCAATTCAAATCAACCCACATTTGCTGAGAAGATCAACTGAGTTTTGGGGACTGAGTTAGCTGCTACAGGAAACACAACTGTGATGAAGATGCAGTGACTGCTTCCAATGTGCTCATCATCTAATGGAAGTTGGGCAGGATAAAATAAGTGAATTTCATACAAAACATGGAGTTATAAATGCCAAAAAATTGTCTAAAAATGTCAAATAATTGCAAATAGTTAAAAGATTGCCTCTGGCTGGGAGCTCAGCTAAGACTTCATGGAGGAAAAGGCATTAGGGATGTGCTTTAAAGAAAGGGTCATGTATCGGCCAGGCGAGGTGGCTCACACCTGTAATCCCAGCACTTTGGAAGGCCGAGGCAGGTGGATCACCTGAGGTCAGGAGTTTGAGACCAGCCTGCCCAACATGGCGAAACCCTGTTTCTACTAAAAATACAAAACCTTAGCCAGGCATGGTGGTGGATGCCTATAATCCCAGCTACTCAGGAGGCGGAGGCAGGAGAATCCCTTGAACCCAGGAGGCAGAAGTTGCAGTGAGCCAGGATCATGCCACTGCACTCCAGCCTAGGCGACAAGAGCAAAACTCTGTCTCAATTAACAAAGAAGAGAGAGAGAGAAAGAGAGAGAGAGAGAGAGAGAGAGAGAGAGGAGAAAAGAAAGAAAGAGAGAAAAAGAAAGAAAGAAAGAAGAAAGAAAGAAAGAAAGAAAGAAAGAAAGAAAGAAAGAAAGAAAGAAAGAAAGAAAGAAAGAAAGAAAGAAAGAAAGAAAGAAAGAAAGAAAGAAGGGAAGGAAGAAAGAGAGAGAAAGAGAGACAGACAAGAGTCATGCATTGTTCAGGGTCCAATCAAGAAAACAAGCTAAATACTTCTAACATAAAGTATTTAATTCCAGGAATTAGTTACAAAAGTGCTGACTGGGCCAAGAAAGCAAAACCTGAAGGGTTCTGGGTTGCCTAGCCCAGAGATGAGTGTCTGAAGGAGGATGTTCCCGTTCCTACAAATGCAGAAACAAAGACAAGGTGGCTCCACCCACAGCCAGGAGCTCATTCTGTAGCACTTCCAGGGATGCCACCCAGCTCTCTGGGACTGTCAAAGAGGGGCTGCCACCAGGGACACTCCTGGAACCACAGCACTGGAGCATCCCTAACGGGCAGGTAGTCCCTGATGTCATCCCTGATGACAGCACTAGTTTGCCAGGGAGAGGGGGCATGGTGTGGCTAGTGCTGGGGCCAGAAAAAGGCACATGCTGTACCTGCCAAAGACCAGAGCATACAGTCTACTAGTACCTGCTGGGGGGAAACCTCTAGCACCTCAGAACAGTGCTAGTGTCCTCCCTGCCACACTTTCCAGCATCCAGTCAGTCTCTCACTGGTAGAACTCAACTAGAAGTCAGCTGGCAAGAGAGGCTAGGAATGGAGTTTGGAGTCCCAGCTACCCCGCAATATTTAGCATAGTGGGGGCTGAAAGAAAGCAGGAAAACAAGACCGGTATGGGGAAGAGGATGAGAAGCAGAGGGAAAAGTACCTTTCAAGACAAATCATGAGCATGGGCAAATATGCAGAGAGGTGGAAAAGTACAAGCTTGCTTAATGTACCAGACAGCTGGTAAATCAGCTTGGTTGTACAAGCTTGCTTGATGTACAGACATTAACTTGGTTGATGGAAATAAGAGAATCCAATGTATTTTGAAGAAGGACTTTACAAATGGAAAGGTTGTGAGGTTAAAATCAAAGAAAAGCCTGGAAAACTAGGCCCAGGAAACATTCAGGAATCAAGAGGAGATGGATGAAAACACAGAGATCTCACCTCGGGAACAGAACGGTTAACAGGCGGCTGTGGGTGTTTCAGTGAGAGCTTCTGCCCTCCGCTGCTGCTGGACTCTGAACTGAGCTACTGCCACTACGAATAAGAATCAAACTATCCCTGTGTCTTTGTGGTTTAAAATTCTTACAGACTCCAAATCTTGGGTAAAAGTGTCTTACAATCTGATTCTAGGACAGATGTACTCTAGTTTCCACAAAGTGCAGAAAAGAAGTATCTGCCACCACCCGTCCCCCTTTAGCTTCTGCAGTCAGAATTAAATCCCTGCCTCCACTGAGGCATACACAATGGAAAATTCCCCCAAAGCAGGTGGCATTTCCTCTACTATATAACCCAAGAAGGTAAATACAGCATGTAGTCCTTCCCTTTGGCATCTGACGACTTTTATACTTCCGTCTTCCCTCAATTGTACTACTGTCCTTTCTTCCCAAATCTCCTAGGTAACATCTGATTGATAAAACACCCTCTCAAAGGGACAACGTTTTTGTAAGTTACTACATCCATTTCCATGTCCAGAATTTTTGGGTAATGTTCATTTCTACTTAATCTATTTAGTTCTGTCAAAACTCCACCTTGGTTCCAGCAATAATAGAATGAGACTCTGTTGGATGACTCCCCCATAGAAAACAACTGTCAAGTCTGGACATAGTAATGAGAAGAAGGGCAGCTACCTGAAGAGACTGGACCGTGAGTAGAAGCAGACAGCCTGTGTTGGGGAGGGGACTCTGGGAAAGACAGAGAAAGGAGCTGGGTAGAGCGAGCCCCCACCGTGTGTTGATTAGCCTGGGGCAAGGTGCTGGGGTGTGCACAGGGCTTCAGCAGGAACACTGCCCTCTTTCTGGTCAGGGGAGTGAGAAAGCCAAGCTTTCTCACTGAAGCCACTGAAGAGACTGGGAGAATCTTAGAAGGGTAAGAACCAGGAATGGGATCCCCAATTTTATTTACTTCCACTACATAGCAGCAAATCTATTTCTTGGATAGCTGGGTCAACCATTATGGCCAATGATAATTGCTTGTTCATCCAGTGGGTATGGAACTGAAAATGTCCGGATGACATATTCAGTTTCTAATTTGATGTGGTTACTGTTGGTTCCCTTGGGGAAAGTCTTCTTCCTTTGCTTGTAAAGAACTCCAAAACAACAGAAGCTGGGGCTGCAGAGATGGGAAGCAACACGTTGTAGTCGTGTTCTACCCCCTTATATCTACTCCTCAGCTCTGTAACCACATCGTGGGGAAAACAGCACAAAAAACTCACCAGTCATTGGTTTTGAACATATTCTCCACCTGATGGACAGCACACCACCTGGCACTGTAACTGAATCTTGTTTAAGCCATTTTACCATTCTCTAGAGCACATGGCTTTTGGATGATGGAGCATATGGTAAGAAGAGAGCATCAGGCCGGGTGCAATGGCTCGCACCTATCACACCTATAATCCCAACATTTTGGGAGGCTAAGGTGGGAGGACTGCTTGAGCCCAGGAGTTCAAGACCAGCCTGGGCAACATAGTGAGACCCCCATCTCTACGGAAGGAAGGAAGGAAGGAAGGAAGGAAGGAAGGAAGGAAAGGAGGGAGGGAGGGAGGGAGGGAGAAATTGAGGAGAAAGAAAGAAATGAGAAAAATAAACCAAGAGAAAAAGTGGAGAGCATGGGTAGTCTGCATAGACAAGTTATGCTGCAGTAACAAGCAACAAAATTTCTTTCTCATTCACTGTGCATGGGACTGTTCACCTCTGCTTCACAACATCTTTACTCCAGGACACAGGTGGATGGAGCAGCTGCTTTCTGGAGCATTGTTAGTCTCATGACAGGAAACCATACACTGGCTCAAAAGCTGCTGCTTTAAAGTGACACATGTTACTTCCACTCACACTCACACTTTATTGGCCAAAGCAAGTCACATGGCCTCCCATGGGCTTAACAGTGTGCGTGTGTAATCCTCAGGCAAAGAGGGACACTAAAAAGTGGTGGCAAGCCACCCAATCTACCTCAACTAAAGAATCCCTTGAGCCTCTATCATTTCTTTACTTTCTCCACCGAGAAGTAAGTTCCTTTTTGTCAAAAGCACTATGATGTGGAAGATCATGAGTTGCTCAGTATGTCCATTGATGTTGGACACTGGTAGATGCAAGTGTGTTCAGAATCGATCAAGAGGAGCAAATGCAAATTCAGAAAAGCGTGTATTCCAGTGAAGACTAATCACTAGTTCCCCATCTTAGAAAGGGCTTGGTGTAATCCACCTGGACAGACAGAGGGTTGATCCCTTCAGGGAGTCCTCGCATAGCCTCCATGCCTGCTGCCACAGTTACAAGTTCAGGAGCTCATTAAAAAAGTATTGAGGTGGTGGGGAAGGATCCACCTTGGCAGGAAGTACTTTTATGAGCATTATCATGGGAGACAAGTACTCTCACATTCCAGGCCCAATTCAGGAGACGTATCCCCAGCCTCACTGTTACCAACCTTCCAGTCTTGCACACTTCAATCTCAAATCATCTGGACAAATTATTAACCGCTGATTGTGAGTTGGTTTAGCATCTGCTCACATGTTGGTTTATCATCATAATTCAAGCTCTCTCTTCTTCCAGGCAAAATGACTGACATGGTTATATACAGCTTTAAGTTTTGCTCCCAGAAAGATTTTCTTTCCCTATTGTCTTTCAGGGTTTTTTTTGTTGTTGTTAGTTTGTTTTATTTTGTGAGTTTTTTGTTGCTGTTGTTTGTTTTATTTTGTTTTTTGTTTGTTTGTTTGTTTGTTTTTGAGATAGAGTCTCACTTTGTCACCAGGCTGGAATGCAGTGGTGCCGTCTTGGCTCACTGCAACCTCTGCCTCCTGGGTTCAAGCAATTTTCCTGCCTCAGCCTCCCAAGCAGCTGGGACTACAGGTGCACACCACCATGCCCAGCTAATTTTTATATTTTTAGTAGAGACGGGGTTTCACCATGTTGGCCAGGATGGTCTCAATCTCTTGACCACGTGATCCACCTGCCTTGGCCTCCCAAAGTTCTGGGATTACAGGCATGAACCACCACACCCAGCCCCAAGTGAGGTTTCAAAGCCACAACAATCTCTGTGTAACCAGAACCTGCACATCACGTGTACCAGCTCTAAACCAATGGTTCGTATTTCTTTAGCGGCCTATTCTTAGCAAACTCCCCATGACATCAGAGGTGTGAGCTGAGGATTGTGAACTGCCCACTTCTGCAAATTCCTTGTGACTTCAGAAGCTGCCCAGGCCTAGTCCCATAGCTACGACTTGCATTTGATGGTGGAATGCTGCTGGGCTCACCTGACTTTATGGTTAATTGGATCAAATAACAGTTCATGGTAGACAGCCAGGTTACATGGCCACTTGATGTTTTGTGGTCAGGGGTTCACTTTCTACTGAGGCTGCATAGCAAGTCCTCAAAAGGAAATAGTTACTGGTTGAAATAGAATAGCTTTGCTCAAAGGCTCTCAGGACCTTTGCTATGATCTCCTGTTGGGGGTTGCCATAGGCTCCTCACAGAAACTCAAACTGCTGCAAATGCTTGAAGATCTCCTGAATAAGAAAGTTGAGTGGTACTGCTAGAGCAGATGGAGAACTGTCTCTTGTTTGGGTATCTTACCCTAAGTTAAATTAGCTGAAAGTGATTCAGAGCAGCACAAGGCAAATATAACTCATGTCTCACTCAAAATCCAAACAACCTTGCCTAGCATTTTGCCTCTTGGTAGGAGGTGTCAGGTACAGGGATGTGCCTTCACCCTGGAGAAGGTATGCTGACATGCCCTAGACCATTGAATTTCCCAAGCAAATTGAGGTAAAAAGACCTTGTGTTAGGGGAGGAGGATTATTTCTCTTTCTCTTACGTAAGTTCTAAAATACCTGCTAATTTCTACTTCCTAGGTCCTGAATCTTATCACCATCTGATTAAACTTAAAATAACCCATAATAATTCTTGAAGATTGTTTGTCTTCGCATACCCCTATGTAGGGTTAAATAAGAGTTGTGAGTATAATAATTGTAAAAATAGTAGCTAGCACTTGTTTTGTGATTTTTATCTGCATTGTGCATGTATTAACTCGTTTCACCATCACAATAGCTCCATGACATAAACAATATTACTATCCTTATTTTGAAGGGTCACCATCCCTGCACCTTCCAAATAGCCCTAATCCGTATGTGTACCTTCCTCCTTCCTCCCCTTCCCAGAAATGTTTGCTTTCTTTAAATATTTTGGTAGAGCCCTCCAGCCACCTTCTTTGGGTTCTTCCTGTCATGAAATATCTTTCTTCACAAGTAAGGATTCTTCCAATTGTTAAGTATTTTATTTTAACTATATGCCTAGGGACTGGTGAAACAACCAGATGTGACTGGGATCTCGTGAAGCCAAATTTGAAGTGGATTTGGGCAAAAATCCGCTAAATCACCAATCCCATAGTCTCCATAAGCACCTTCTCCAATCTCTAACAATTTCTTGGCTTAGAGTCAATGTCAAAATAATCTTTCCCTGGTACCCAGTTGTACCCTGTTACCATGGCAAGTGGTCCTCAGTTATCTTTGGAAAACTAAGAGGAAGGACCACACCTTGTCCTTGAGGTATTATGGCAGTCCTACCTCTGTGGTCCAACTTCCTTATGTACCGCCCAGGGGCCTATCTGTTGTCACTTTCTACCATAGTGGCTTAACTTACGTCGGACACATGGTCACACAATCTGGAAGTTATGTGTTTATTTAAAATTATGTGAGATGAAGTTACTGATAATTTTCAAGTTAGGCATCAGGGCCTGAGAATGAAGTTTCCTATTTAGTTTTTCAGTTTAGTTTATCAAAATACTTTAAAGTAGGAGATTTTTGTTTTACCACCAGGTTTCCAACAGGACAGACTTTTCCATGCTGGTCAGTGTACTGGGACACTCGAACCCAGCACAGTATTTCACCCACTACTCTGTGAACAGGAGGCTCATCCATTCTAAATAGCCTTTGGAGCCTTTTATCAATAGTGAAGAAATCGATAAGACTGTAGCCTGAGTTCTCCAGGTACATCACCATAGTACATTGAGATCTGATGGGTAAAATCGGAAAGTAGTGAAATTTTCCCTGGGCTCCAGTCCTCTTTGCTTGTGAGGGGCGGGACATCATTCTAATTGCATAAACTGAATCGACGGGCTGTGCTATCACTTCAGTGTTTATTGGTCTAAGTTCTCAATTTTGTCACTGAAATGGGTTATTTTAGTTGGACACACAAATGTAAAATCAAGGGGAAAAAACCAGGTATTTTCCACATGACCCATTTAAACTGAGCACTTTAAATCCTCCATTGATCACAGCTGTTCCTCCTCAGTAATTTGAATATTTTGGTTTTGCTGAAGTGCAGGTAGGGTCAAGTATGGACTGATGCCTCTCAGTATTAAATTGTCTGCCCATGTGAAAGCGGCACTGCTACCCACAGTCCTCAAGCCTCTCGTGTCCTCACAGAAGTCAGGATTGAGAGGGTGGTGACTGTTTTAGTGTTCGTCTTCCTTGGCCATGTGTTTATACTACGTGAATTTTGGCAAATCCACAGCCTCTCATCCTGAGAGTTCTTTTTAGCTATGCAAATCAAGTAGGAACCTGATGATTTACTCATATACCCATGGAACTTCAGGATCACTTAGCTTCTGCCAAAGATCCTTGCTAGCTAAATAATTCCCATTACCAAGTCAACTCTGCTGCCTACTGCAGTAAATACACCCCCATTGTCCCTGCTGGATGAAGTGTTTCCCCTCTGTCCCTCATCACTCCCCAACCAGCTCCCTCAACCCCACTGTAAACAGATAACATGCTTCAACTGTAGCACCTTCCACTAGCATACCCAGCCTACCCTAAACAGCCAGGGAAGCACTGTTCAGAGATGGCGGGTCTCTCTCCAGTGTTATTCCCAAAGGCCTTGCAGGCCTTTCTGGGTCCTTGCCAGAATCTCAGAGGGATAGGTCCTGGTCAAACAGGCTGAATTCACTCCAGCAAAGATTTCTCTTTCTACTTCATCCTAAGAAATTGATCTCATCTAATATCATTTAGTGGCTTCAATCTATTCACCAAGCCAACAACTGAGATCACTTTCAAATGCTAGAACTAATGTCACTGGTAGGTGCACCTGCATTGGTAAGTCCAGTCCAGGTTATAATCATGACCTCCCCTCCTTGGCCAGGCAACCTGGGAACCTGGGAACCTGGGAATACATTCCTCCCTTTTTTTTGGAGACAGAGTCTCACTGTGTTGCCCAGGCTGGAGTGCACTGGCGCGATCTCAGCTCAGTGCAGCCTTCACCTTCCAGGCTCAAGCAATTCTCATGCCTCAGCTTCCCAAGTAGCTGGGATTGCAGGTGTGTGCCATCATACCTGGCTAGTTTTTATATTTTTAGTAGAGATGAGGTTACGACACATTGGCCAGGCTGGTCTTGACTCCTGGCCTCAAGTGATTCTCCTTCCTTGGCCTCCCAGAGTGCTGGAATTACAGGTATGAGCCACTGCGCCCAGCCTGAGAATACATTCTTATATGACTCCCTAGATTGCTGCAGATAAAATGAGAAAAGTACCACAATTTTCTGCCTTGTTTCTGTACGTTAAGCTTTTATCAACATTCATCTTTATAAGTGAACCCCATGTGCATTGCTATTCCTGGGACAAGGGAACTTCACCATCTTTTGTTTGTTTTCTAACCCTGATATACCTCTGTAAATATTCTATTCACTGAAGTCTTTTGAATTAAATACCCTGTGTGTGTCTTCCGATATCATGTCACTTTCCCAAAACTCAGAATCTTGAGTAGAGTTTTTGACTGGCTGAGCCTGGTTTATTTACTTACATCCTGGTATCCACCGAATGAAGAGAAGGATTGTGTGCTCCTGTTTCTGTAGGATGTGGGTTTCTGACTTTCACCAAGACTCACTCAGGGAGATTTCTCTGAAATAGAAAAGATGTCACAGGGATCAGTAGTTTTAAAAAAGACAAATGTCCATTATATTGGGATTGACAAGTCATTCTGCTTGGACAGAACGGAGGATATATGTAGAGGCAGTGGAAGGAAATTGGGCTACAAAAGCAAATGATCACCTTATTAATTCAGAAGGACTTTAGTGCCAGCCAAAGAAAGATATATGTCATGAGATGGGAAATGGGCTGCCACTGACAGTCTTGAGTAGAAAAATGACATGTAATCTGTGCTTAAGAAAGATCCATCAGGTACAAGAGTGAAAATAAACCACAGGAAGGAGAGAATGTTACTTTCTCCGTTGAATTGTAAGCTCCCAGGGCAGGGCCTGTGGGCTTGTTTAATGTTTCTCTTCCTGGTGACTGGCCCAGTGCCTGGCAAGCAGTGAGTGTGCAATCAGTGCTTGTGATGGAGAGCAAAAAGGCGAGGACGAATTAGGAGGCTACTCAAAGTTAGCCCCAGTGAGAAATAATGAGGCTTGGATGACAGGGTAGAAAATAACATATATTTAACATTCACCCTATGCCAGGCATTTAATCTATATTATCTGATTGATCTCACAATGACTTTTATGAGGTACATATTTGTTTTCATTTTACAGATGAGGCTCGAATAAATTAAGGGAAAAAGTCTACATTCAGGTATGCAATAAATAATGGATCTGGGATTTGAACCTGTGTCTGGCTCTGAAGCTCCCCCTTGTCCAGGACATCATGCCAGGAGGGAGTCAGCATGGGGGGAGGTCAAGAAGGCACAGTGGTAAGAGAGATTGGCAGCTGGCCAGGTCCATCGGGTGGGACAGAGTGTGAGGCAAAGTGGAGGAGTTTGAGGCTTTGAGCTGGAATCCAAAGGAGAACCGTGATGACGTTAAAAGAAATAAAGCAGTCAAGGGGACTTTCAGGGATGGGATGGTTGGGTCAGCTCTGGACATGCTGCGTGTGGGTCCTGGGGGGACATCGAGATGGAGCTATCCATCAGGCAATTGGAAATGCCAATCCAGATCCCAGGACAGAGGCAGTAGTAAGGAAGTAGACTTGCAAGTGCCCCCTATTGAGGTGATTATTTGAAGCTGTGAGCATAGATGAGAAAAAGTTACCCAAGGACATAAGTGTACCTGGTCCAAGCATGGTATACAGGATATCTGACTATGCACAGATCCCAAGGTATGTCCTGAAAGTAGGTCTACTTTACTAAATCTTCTGATGAGCAGCTTTCTTGAGATTTCTGCATTTACTTAAGTTAGGTGTGTTGGCAGGAGGTGAAAAATACAAACGAGTCCTCATCAATGAAAGTTTTGCTGTGGGTACGACCTATGTCCTGTACACATAACTTGTTCAAACTTCTCAGGGAGGTAAACTTTAAATACCCAAGTTAAGAACTATAAATGCTGACAATTCTCTGTCTAGGAGCTGAAGATCCAACCTTCAGAGGCCATGACTCCTCACATCACCTACTTGTTACAAGGGGCTTCATATGGTCTGGCTCTGTGTCCCCACCCAAATCTCATCTCAAATTGTAATTTTTTTCAAAGGGACCGAGTAGGAGGTGATTGGATCATGGAGGAGGTTTCCCCTATAGTGTTCTTGTGATCATAAGTGAGTTCTTACTAGATCTGTTTAAAAGTAGCAATTCCCCATTCTCTCTCTCTCTCTCTCCCCTGCCACCAAGTAAGAAGTACCTTGCTTCTCCTTCACCTTCCGCCACGATTGTAAGTTTCCCGAGGCCTTCCCAGCCATGTGGAACTGTGAGTCAGTTAAACTTCTTTCCTTTATAAATTACACAGCCTCAGGTGTTCTTTATAGTAGTGTGAGAACTGACAAATACAGGGCTTCAGCTGGTTAATTTCAAGGGCCAGCTTTCAGGATTGGATTTTTGTGGCAGTGTTCCTCTCCCTTCTTCTTCCTTCTCCATAAAGATTTAGTGAGCAGGATTGACCTTGGCTGAAGGGGTCCTCTTGGCTGGGGGCCTTTGAAGAAGCCAGGTTGTCCCCTTGAGAGTAGTCACTACTATGAGCCACAAAACCTTGAGTCCCTGTAATGCTATGTGCTATGTCTCTGGCTGACTTGCACTGCAGCCTAGTCAGAGATAGACCTTTGTCTTTCTACAGCAAATCAAAAAGTGACACAAAATTTCTATTTGAACACAGGTAATTCAAAACTGCTGAACTTTTAAAAGAAGAATCTTTTTGCATGCAAAGTTCGATAGTGGAAGAATACCCTGATTAATTTAGGAAACTATTTTACCCTAACTTAGTTACGAACGACTGAAAATGTGCCTTTACATCTGTTTAGGATGACATTTTGGGCATCTAGTCCCGCACTGCAATCTCCATGACAATGAACACATAGGCTTGTTATTTGATAGTTGCATAATTGTGGTTTTCTTCTGCTTGTTTTCAGAAGTGGAGAGCTGCCTGTTTGCTTTTTGTTCCCCTTCTTTTTTTTTTCCAGGAGAAAAAATCAAATGTAAAATACACCAAATCAGAGGGAAAGAAATAGTCAGTATGCCATTGCTGTATGTAAGCTGCAAGTTTATTTGCCAGTTTACTCTCTTTGAAATATCTGTGAAGCGCTTTGCCGGCGGGTTCTCTTCCACACACTCTGAGTGGCAATGCTCACTCGCGACCAGCAGAGGGCAGGCACGACCTCCTAATACACCGGGAAGGACATTTTGCCAGCACCAGGAGCAGAGGCGCCCTTGCAATCTGTAACTTCAACCATCTCTTTCAACCACTGTAGCCGTAATTGCCATGATAAAAACAGATCTGTATGAGCTCTGCAGTCTCATGGTCTGGGTTAAATCGTAGCTCTGCCACTTCCTAGCCGTGTGACCTTGAACAACCTACTTAACCTCTCTGAACCTGTTTCTTCCTCATTTCTAAAGCATAGCTATTAATAATACCTACTTCCTAGGCTTCTTGTGAACATTTAATGAGTTAATGTATGCCAAGCACTCAGAACAGAGCCCAGCACATGGTAACCTATTTATTGTTATCACTAATACTATTACATTAAACTCTTTCATTCTCTCTCTTAGGACCCCAACTACAGTGTCCAAGGAGAAGGGACACCACTCAAGAGGAAGGAAGAAAAAGGCTTTGGTGAGTCTCAGGCCATGCCAGTACTCTCTGGGTGGTGGAGAAGGGGGCTACAGAGATATCTGTGCTCCAGCTGAACAGAAAGATGGTTCCACCCGGGGTGGCAGAGGCCGAATGAGCCAAGCTTTCCTGTTTCTTTCTTTCCCTAAAGGCAGAAAGACAGACCTGAGCTTGGGCCATGGGAAGGTCAGCAGGCATCTGGTACAAGAAGGGCTCCGGGCAAGCGAAGAGCTGGAGAGTTGTTCCTCCTAGCTGCATTCAAGCACAGTGCAATTAGCTGCAGCCTAGGGGGTCTTCACAAACCTGGCCACCTGGGTACCTCTCCTTGACATCTGGGTGAAGGGCAAGGGAAGACACAAGCTCCGAGAGAGAGGTCTTGGGAGTTATTTTACAACCAGAGTGGCAGAGGCCAGGGAAGCAGGTGGGTGTTCTAGCTGCCCTTAGCAAAGCCATTTATGTGATAGACAGAAGTGATGAGGCCCTGCCCATGTGGTGGGCAGGCAGAAAGAAGGGGTACACTTTCCTGGAGATGTTTCAGAAACCTCTGGGTAGGGCTCTTGAGTTGAGCTCTGGTAAGCATCTTGAGGACAGGGATCACATCTTATCCAGCCTTGTAGAGTAGCAACTGTTTGTGTCATAGGCTGTGAATTCCAGCTCTGTCTCCTTCTGACACATGATAGGATGGCACTTCCCTGCTCCCTGGAAGTCAGTGTGGCCACGTGACTTCTGTGGCTAATGAAAGATAAGCAGAAGCTTTCAGAGCCAATGCAGACTCTACCATGTTTTTTTCCTGATCCGGGACTGGCAGCCTGTGTCTCTGTGAGATGCTGATGAGCAGAGCGCCCTCGAGGCGGACTTGTGGCTGACATGCAGCCATTGAAATGCCAGGTTATCGGTTGGCTGTTACAGCAGCACACGCACACCTGTCCTGATTGAGACAGCAGCTCACCTTTGTGTAGCCTCTGTCACACCCAGTGTGGCTTTTTCACACTGCATCACCTCATTTGATCCTCTGGAAAGCATGTGAGGTAGGTCTGTTATTCCAGTTTACCAGCTGAAACTGGACCCCTGAAAGCTTAAGTATTCAAGGTTCCAGAACAAAGTGACAGAGCTGGGAATCCAACCCAAGCCCCAGGGTGCCAAATCCCAAGCTGTTCCTCACCACCACACTCCGTACTGTGATGACACCCAGCAAACGCATACTGGCTGGAATTGAAACAGTAATACTGGCCAGCATAGCTGCAGTCATCAGCATCATAACACTTTCATGAGGGCAATGCTTTTTCTTGGTCTCATGAACATATAATACAGCATAGCCAGGCTGGCCTTGAACTCCTGGCCTCAAGTGATCTGCCTCCCTTGGCCTCCCAAAGTGCTAGGATTACAGGTATGAGCCACTGCACTGCGCCTTTTGTAGTGTTTTGAGAACCAGCTTCTGTAATTAACATTCTCCGCGGCTCCAGCACTTTCCTCATATCGCTCCCCTCCCCACAAAGTCCCCAACCAGTTTCCCTGACTCTATGTTCTTATATTCTTTGTATCTAAATTCTCTGCCAGTCATAGTTACCTACCCTGTTCTAGGGCCTCAATCACTCAGGGTCCTTTTTATTTTTCTTCTGGGAAACCAGCAAGCTACTCCAGCTCACTCATGTAAAGGCCAAGGTTGTGTCATTGCTGCGACTTGTCATGCTTGTGTTCTAACCTGGCTCTCCAGTCCAGCAGTGGGATTTCAGAGCAGCTCACAGGCTGCTAGGGGAGCTGTCTCAGCGCCGGCCGACTTTTGATTACACCTCAAATCACATCCTGTTGCTGGCAGCCAATTCTACTTAGCCTAAGACCACTTTCTGCATCCATCCATCCTTCACTGCTGACTTTGAAGGGATCAAAAGAGCCCTGTGTATTTTTCTAATCTCTCTAATCCTCATAACTATTCCTGTGAGGATGCAGGTATCATCACTACCATTTTTCAGATGAAACGAAGGCCCAGAAAGTTTTAGTGACAGACCCAAGGTCACCCCTGTGAGCCAGTGGCAGAGATGGGAATGGAACTCAGACCGGCTGGTCTCCCAGGCCATCAGTCTCCATTAGACCCTGCTGTCTCGCTGAATTCCCCCTGCAGTTTTAATTGAATATCATGTTCTTCTTCACTTCCTGCCCTAAACAGGGCAACAGCTGCCGCTCACCCTCCTGAGCCGGCTGGCGGTACTTCAGTGGTGGGTGAAGTTATGCTGGGGTGGAAAGCGAGTGAAGCATTTCAGGATAAAAGGACCCATCAGATGGGAGGATATTCACGACGGTGTAAAAGGGATGCCCTGACTTTACTGCTTTCCCTGACTTTCAAATGACATCGTCTCGGGGACCAGGCTAAGAGGGAAACTGCTTGGGAGGGTGAGTATGGGAGTTGGAAGGACGGGACACTGTGGAGGAAAAAAAAAAAGATGTGCGTGTAATTGGATGAAAACTTTCTGGCAAAAAAATAAATAAAACCATGGAGCACTGTTATTGGTGAGAGGCCCAATATGCGGCATGGCTGGACTGTCCTGGGTTCACGTTTTTTTCTTGAGAACAATGCTATACAGTTTCAGGGGGATTAAAGGCAGCAGGACTAAGAATCACTTCCCCCCATTCCATCTGCTGTGCAGTTTCAGCAGTGGTTCTAAAGCTTTGGGGTGTAGTGGAAGGTCCTGGGGCACTCGGAGAAGGTGTCGGTTTTTGGCCCTCTCCTGGGAGACTGTGGCTCAGGAGAGTTTGTAATTGACTTGTAGGGCACACTTAGGGACACACAATCCATGGCCATCCAGTTTGAAGAACTTGTGCCCCTGCCCCTCATAGACATTTTGGAAAGGTCTTTTCCTTTGGGAATCAGAGGAGGAGGCCTGCAGGGGAGTGGCCTCTGTCTACAGCTGCTAAAAAAGAACAACAACAGTAACTCTACTCTGAAAATGTGAGGTTTGGGTAAGCGTAGAGCAGCCTGCTGTCTTTGTCGCAGTCACCACCATCAGAGCATTTGCAGGAGCCTGTCTGCAGGTGGAGTGAGGCTCCTGATTACACTTCAGGGCACGAGGACCCGCGAGGAGAGGGGAATCTTGCCCTTGGAAATATGAGCGGTTTGGTCCAGGCCAGGAGGAAATTGAAAAACTTCCCAACCAAAACGTTTACTTCCCGAAGAGATAAAAAGAAGCTCAGGGTCATAAATCCGGGCCAACACCCAGGCCCCAGAGGTCAGACAGGAGGCCCAGAGGGGGATCAACACACCCGAAGGCAAGAAATGCAAGGTGAGAGTCCCCGGCCAGCAGGACGCACAGCTTCCCCCAAGCACGCAGGTCCCAGGGGTCCAACAGGCACCCAGAGGATGCCTCTCAGAGGCCCAAGGCTCCGGGGGCTCAGGCCACTTGCCCATGGCTAGGCAGCAGGACCTTGGAGAAGCCTCCAGCCCAGAAGCCCCTGTGCTAGCTGTCTGCCCTCTCTGTGTTTTGCAGAGTTACTTTTTTTTCTTTTTCTAGAACCCTGCTTAGACACATTCACTGAAAAAAAAAAAAAAAGCAAATCATTAGTGAAGACTGTATAAAGCACTGACGGCCTGTTTTCTCAACCAAGAACCTGAGCAGAACCAGGAGGCCGGCTGACCAGGTGCCCAGCTCCAGTTCCCACAGGGGGCTGTCTGCCCAGCTATGCCCTGTGCTTGGCAAATGGGCGCCTGAGGAGGCAGCCATCATTACTCTCGGGAACCTATGAAGGGCTCAGGAAATCATGAATTATGACTGCCACAGTGAGGCCTGAATGATGACTCCGGACACCTTTTGCTGTTAACTTCCATTTGCAGGCACTTCTCATTTTCAACAAGCAGAAATTCCTCCTCTAGGGAGCATTTTACATGTTCCTGCTCATCTCAAAGTCTCAGTTTCCCCAAAGTTAGGAAAATCTGCAGAAAGTGTCAGAACCAGGGAAATGTGGTCAGAGCAGGGCAGAGGCTGGTTGGGAGGAGGCCATATCCAAGGGCAAAAGGTGGGCCTGCTGGTATTAAAACTTCTATATTTCCTACATTTTAATTACTTTCTATAGCTAAAGTGTGAAGCAAATCATCGTCCTTTGACCTGAAGGGCGGGTGGAGAAGTTTTAAATAATTTAAACTTGAAACTTGTTCCCCTCCAAACAAAAATGGAATTGTAATGTTAGATAAATTCTTTACCCTTTCTAGGCCTCAAATTTTTCTTCCCATAATGTAACTTCCATTTCATCTGGTAAGTAAATCCTAAACTTTACCTGCATCAGAAGGACCTTGAACTACGTGCTTGAAAGGCAGCAAAAGCCGAGTGCAATATTAATGTATAATTATTTACAATAAAACCACAAACTCAATTTAAAAGACGGTTCCAGTGTAAGGAGCAAACCACAAAGATATAGGTAAACATTTAAAGTGGAGACATCACTGTTCAACAAGAGCAATCATCTCTAAAGCCCATCTCACATTCCTGAAATGCTGTTACAAATAAAACAGAAATCAGGACATAAGGAGGTGGCAAGAGGCAGGAAAAAGGCCAGTGATCTGGCTTTGGCCACCTTTCTGATGATGGGCCTGTCACCCCATCACTCCGGCCCTTGCTTTTACCATGCTTTTTGTTTGCCTAAATTGCAGCAGGAAAACACAAAAGCTTACCCTCTTAAGCATTTTCTATTGTACAGTATTGCTAACTACATGCTATGTACATTGTTGCATAATAAACCGAGCTCTAGAATGTTCATCCTGCATGACTGAAACCCTCTGCCCATTGAACAACTCCTGCTTCCCTGTTTCCCTAGCCTCTGGCAGCCACCATTCGACTTTGTTTCTATGAGTTTGATTAGACACTTCACAGAAGTGGAATCAGGTAATATTTGCCTTTTTTGTGATTGGTTTGTTGCATTTAACATAATGTCTTTAAGGTATGAACCTTGTTGTAGCATGTGCTAGGATTTCCTTCTTTTTTAAAAGCTGAATGATATTCCATTGTATACATATGTGCCACATTTTCTTTATCCATTCATTCTACCGATGGCATTTAGGTTGCTTCCACATCTTGGCAATTATGAAGAACGCTACAAAGAATATGTGTGTGCAAATGTCTCTTTGAGATCCTGTTTTCAGTTCTTTTGGAAAAATACTAGAAGTGGGATTGCCGAATCATATGGTACTTCTATTTTTATTTTTATTTTTATTTTTTTTAAGAGATAGGGTTTCACCATGTTGGCCAGGCTGGTCTCGAGCTCCTCCACCCCCCTCGGCCTCCCAAAGTGCTGGGATTACAGGCGTGAGCCACCTCGCCCGGCTGGTAATTCTATTTTTAAATTTTCAAGTAATCTCTATACTGTTTTCCATCATGCGGCACCATTTTACAATCCCACCAACAGTGCTTTGTCTTCAGGATTGCACCGGTAAAGCCATGTTTCTTCTGTTGTTACAGCTGGAACAAGGATTCCAACGACTCTAGGTGCTCAGCAACATTTGTTTTTCTGGTGTTTCTGGACAGTGGCCATCCTAATAGGGGTGAGGCGATATCTAGCTGTGGTTTTGCTTTGCCTTTTTCTAATGATTAGTGATGTTGAGCATCTTTGAATATGCCATTGTTCATTTGTTTATTTTCTTTAGAAAACTGTCTGCTGAAGTCCTTTGATCATTTTTTAATTGGGTTATTTGGTTTCTGTCACTGAGTTGTAGGAGTTCTCTCTGTATCTACTATTGAGTATGATGCTAGCTGTAGGCTTTTCATATGTGACTTTATTATGTTGAAGTAGTTTTCTATTACTAGTATGTTGAATGTTCTTATCATGAAAGGTGTTAAAATATTGTGAAATGCTTTTTCTGGACTGAGATAATCATGTCATTTTTGTCCTCTGTTCTTTTGATGTGGTATGTTATATTTATTAATTTTTTATGTTGAACTATCTTGCAACCCACAGATAAACCCCACATGATCATAATGTATAATCCTTCAAATGTGCTATTGTATGCCATTTTCTAGTATTTTCTTGAGAGTTTTTACATCAATATCCATCAGAAATACTGGCCTGTAGTTTTTTTTTGTTTGTTTGTTTGTTTGTTTGTTTTCCTCATAGCATCCTTGCCTGGCTGTGGTATTAGGGTAGTGCTGGCCTCATAATATCAGTTTGGAAGTGTTCCCTCTTCTTCAATATTTTGGATGAGTTTGACAAGGATTGATGTTAAATCTTCTTCGAATGTTGGGTAGAATTCTCCTGTGAAGCCATTTCATTTTGGGCTTTTCTTTGTTGGGAGATTTTTTATTACTGACTCAATCTCCTTACTAATTATAGGTCTGTTCAGATTTCCTACTTCCTCATGATTGAGTCTGGGTAGGTTATAAGAATTTTACCTTATATAACCTGTTTCTAACAATGTATGTATTGTTCCTAGGTTATCTAATTTGCTGGTATATAATTGTTAATAGTAGCCTTTATAATCTTTTTCGTTTCTGTGGCATCAGGTTGTACCTCGTCTTTCCTTTCTGATTTTAGTTATTTGTCATTGTGTTTAAAAGGAGGTTATTGAACTAGGTGATTTCTAAGGCCTTTCTAGCTCTGAAATTCGTTGACACCTCAAAATAACATTTTAAAATGTATTATAAAATATTAAGGCATACAAAATGATATAAAGAAGAACACAATGAATGCCCACCTAGCTTAAGAAATAGAAATCATCCGTGTAGTAGATAACTTTCTGTGCACCCTTCCCCAAGTGTGGTCTCTATTCCAGAAGAACTCACCATTCTGAATTTTGTGTTTTTTAATTTTCATATGTTTATTTATGCTTTTTATTATGTATGTACATGTGTGAGAGGAATATATGATATTTTGTCTACTTTTAAGCTTCATACTAGAAATAAAACATTGTATTTATTAGTCTACGAGTAGATTTTTTTCTAACATTTTGTGAGCTTCATGCTTGTTGGTACATGTAGCCCTTGTTCATTTCCCTTCTCTTTCCCCCCACCCCTGTTGTAACAATTATATGAAGGCGCCACAGTTTAGGTATGCACTGTTGATGAACATCAGGTTGTTTCCATTGTTTTGTTTTAAGAACCTTTCTATAAATATCCCTGTATATATCTCCTTGTGCGCTGTGTGGGATTTGCTCTAATAGAAAACTATCTAGAGCATAGAGAATGCATATTTGCACCTTGACTAAATAATGCCAAATTTTTCTCTAAAGTAATTGAACCAATGTGTACTCCCACCAGCAGGGCATAAGATTTCCCATTATTCAACATCCACATCATCACTTGGTAGTATCAGACATGTAATGCCCATTCATACATTTTGGCATCAAATGGTAACCTATTGCAGTTTTCCCTTTCATTTCCCTGATAACCACTGTGATTGTTCATTTTGTTATATGTTTAACAGCTATTTGTGCTTCCTCCTCTGTGAATGGCATCCTCATTATTTTTTGCCTGCCTCTGACTTTTACAACGGGTGGACTATATTTACGCTCTATCCCAGGAAAGTCATAGATTGCCTGACCAGATCTCACCACTGTGAAGTGCATTCTTGAGAAATTTCTAACATAGCTCCCACTTGTGCCACAAGACTGTGTGGGCGAGGACCACCTTTCCTTAATACATTCAAGGTACCCATGTTTCCTTCACACCAGCCAGTGCAGGTGGCCTGAGTGTAGGTTCCAGGGCAATGTACTGTTCAGAACTGTGAGTCTCCCACCAGAGAGTTGAAATTCAGAGTTCTCACAGCAGTTGCTGCTAAGCCAGTGTTGCTTCCATCCAGATGGCCATGTGTACCACCCGATATGGAGAAGCCTAAGCATGCACTGGAGGGAGGCCATGCCCACAAATCCTCCACATAAGGGGTCATGGAGTTATGGCTCATGCTCTAATACTTAGAATTTCCTGGGTTTTATGGAGAAATGTGCATTCCTGATATTTTTCAAAGTTGCAAAATGCTGATACTTATTTAGAGATGTGTCACAAGTGAAGCCAAAGGAAATAAGCCCAAGATTGAACTGGAGATTCTTCTAACTACAACTTGGAGCAGAGTGTTCACCAAAAAAAAAAAACAGGCAATGAAGAGGCAAAAAGCCTATGTGTTAATTCTTCCTTAATGTTTTACATTAAAAACTAAGGAGTTTGTCCTCAAGGTTTACAAGAGGTGCTTGTATCCTTGGATATAAGCTCACACATGCATGTTAAGTTGCTCATAGGAGAGGTGCTTGTGTGCCAGGATACATGAGGTGCCAGGTGTAGGATGAATGGACATCAGTTTGAAAATTGCTCTAGTTCTAATTTGCATGAGTTGTGCTATTGTTACTGCAGATTGTTGTCCCAGCTACATTCAGATTGTGTCGGTTTACAAAGTGTAATGCTAGGGAAGCCTGGCATGTCCACAGTGGATGTATTCCCACTGGAGAAGAAGAAACTCTTACCAGATTGCAAAGGAAAAATGGAAATTGTGGCTTTGGAATTGAGATACAGTTCATAGGCTACCTAAGTGATAGAAGGGAAAGATGTTTTTCTCCAACCTAAGAAATATGCATGTATGTCCACACACACACACACAAGGGTGCGCGCATGTGTGTGCGGGGCCAGAAAAGTGTATCTACCTGCATGTAGCCCTAATTCTGCTGATTTTAGTTGCTCCCACTTCTGCTTCTAAGTAGCAAAGAAAGCCAACAGTTACGGGATTGAAAAAAATGGAGAAAGCAAAATCAAATTTTACCCATCGGGCCTGAAATTCACCAAAAACTGAATATGTTTGCCAGCAGATTGTGAAGCAGACTAACACTCCATCAATATATTCATCAATTAGTGCACTATTATTGAGTGCAAAGTGTATCTATTCTGTATTGAGAGGCTCCTGTGGCTTCCCCAGTGCCTACTAGACAGGTATCCAGGAATACCCCACACCCATATGGCTGTTCCAGTCTTCAACTGGCATCTTAGACACAGCCTGTAAGGGAAACACAGTACAAACTGGGGTAAGCAGAGAATAAATAGAAGACTACGGAAGGACCTGGGCAAAGGGAATCTTTGAAATATATGACCCTTGACTCAATCAATCCATTTGTAAATATTTATTGAAGGCCTAGTATACGTTGTCAATGTCATTGTCCTTTGGGTAGTATAGTAATATCTTTCCCTCTGGACCTTAGTTTTCTCAACTGTAAATTGGGAATAATAATGGTATCTACCCTGAAGTGTTATTGTAAGTATTAAGTGAAATAACATATTTAAAGCATGTACAACAGTGCCTGACATTTGATCAATATATAATCAATATTAAGGAAGGAGAAAAATCATAAGCACATAGAAACTGAAAAACAATAAAGACATCAAAACAAGAGATGTCACAAGGCAGTGCATTATTTGCCAAACAAATGTTTCTCGCCCCTGAATGTCAAAACGTAGGGCACAGAGCTAAGGGAGAGCCAAAAGAGTTTGGTTTCTCACACTAGCCAAGCACCTGCCTTTTGCACGTGTCTGAGAAGCTGCAAATGGGTCCCTCCAGAGACACAATGGATCACGATGGGCTCCTGGGAGAAGACCCAGAGCTGCCTCCAAGCACAAGGTGGCGCAGCATAGTGCTAGCGGGTGCTGCTGTGGTGCCAGACTGCCCATGTTTAAAAGCTAGGACTGGCATTTATTTATTATTTGTAGGCTCTGGACAAGTTATTTAACTCCTCTGAGCCTCAGTTTCTTTCTTGGTAAAATTTGAATGATAGCATTATCTATTTCATGGGCTTTGCGTGAGGATGAAATGAGATAGCACGATATGTTCATAATAGAGTACCTTACGTACATACATGTTAAATTGCTCACCTACATGGGGTCCTAAACCAGCTGCTTCTTCCACATCTTTAAGGAAAGAAATTCCACAATCTGTCCCAGTGTTCAATACACCCTGGTGTTCAGAACTTCCTCCTGTTAGGGAATCCTCCCTTTTAAAAAGTGTATGTAATTTGAGAGGGCCCTTAGCGATTTTGATAACCCAACTCATTGTACAGGTGAGGAGGTTGAAGCCTGGAAAGTTTAAGTGAATTGCCCAAAGTCATGCAGATGGTTAGCGGCAGAGCTAGGACTGGCTCCTGGTTCTCCTGAAACCCAAGTCCACGCTCTTTCTACCAAGGCCCGCCGGTATTATTTCCTTTTGCAGACATCTCTTCTTACGCTCATCATGGTGGAGACCTTTTGTGCCATGTGATTCTGGACTCCTGGGCAAAGCATTCTAAGCCCTTCATGTTCCGGCCTTGATCTACCTACGGGTGGGGGGGCACCCAACACACACGGGCTCTGAATGAATTGCAAAATAAAGCAAAGGGTGAAAACTGGGCCACAACATTGACTTTATTACTGATCCAGGCTAAGTTGGAGAGCACAACTTAGTATGAAAGTCAAATGGGCCGGCCACCTGGCCTGCTACATTAGGCAGAGTCATCTGCTGTCCTAGGCATGTGGACTGAGGCACTGAGGAACAGAGGCTTCCATGTGACAGATGTTCCCAAGCCCAAGAGAAAGAAGGAGGATAGGGCTGAGAAGAACACGCACAACTGCTCTTTCCCAACCTGCCAGTCAGAAGCCACTACACCTCCTTAAGTGTAGAGAAAATAAAGGGGAGGGAAGTCAGGAGTGTTAGTAGGAAAAATCTCCCTTATTAGAAACTAAGAGTGGGAAAAGATTTTCTTCTCTAGTTTCACCTCTTTCAGACCATACCCCTAACCTTGCTCCCTACTCATTGGCCCTACAAATGACTGGTAATCCTTTGGCCTCATTCTATTTCTTTTTCTGCTCAAATGATTCCTCTTGAACAGAGTGCCCTTGCCTTCTGGATGCCTTAGTGCTAAATGCCTTCTGCCTAAGTCTGTTTGGGCTGCTATAACAACAGAAAGTTATTCCTCAAGGTTCCGAAGGCTGGGAAGTCAAGATTGAGGTGCCTGCAGGGTTTGGTAAGAACCTGCTTTCTCATAGACTAGGTGGCACCTTCCCACTGCATCCTTACATGGGGGAAGGGTGCCTCTTTTATAAAGCCCTCATTCATGGGGTCTCTACCCTCGTGATGTAGTCATACCCCAAATGCCTGCCTCTTAATGCCATTATGTAGAGATTCAGTTTCAACCTATAAATTTTGGTAGAAAGCTAAACATTTAGACCTAGTACTCTCTCATCTTTCAAGACTCAGTTCATGTGTCACCTTCTGTATGAAGCGCTTCCTCCCTCTCCTCATGTCCACCCTTAACACTTTATGGGGTAAATTGGCAACCTTTTCTTTGTGTTCAGTATGGACTTTACTCCTACCTCTTTTAGCCCTTTATTCCACTTAATTTTCTGAAGGCAGAGGCACATCTTACTCATTCTATGTTCAAAGCCTTACACAGAACTTTAAACGCAGTAGGTCTTCAATAACTTTTTGATTAATAATTATGTCGAATATTTTTTCATAGGCATACTATATGATATCAGGTCAGGTCCCTGCCTTATTTTCAGAATAAAGAATCTCATTATTTCACTTATACATTAAGTACCAGTGGGTACATGGCACTGTTAGTTACTGAAAAGTACATAGCTTCTAGTCTTCCTTTCCAGAATCCTAAAGTCTACTTGAAAAGGTCTGTTCACAAGAAATAATTGAGTATATGTACATAATTGATACAAATGCTTCTTTGTACCCATAAATCCCTTTATAATTTACAAAGCAAAATCTGCCTGATCTGTCATTCAGTCCAATGACTACCTTGTGAGTCAGGATGGACTTGCTAGCCCCATTTGACAGATTAGTAAATTGGGCTGGAGAAGCCTTGGGTGACTTAGCCAAACACACCGAGCTGTAAATGACAGAACTGGAACTTGGATCCAGGCATTTGGCTCCTAACCTAGTGTGGTTTTTAATAATTGGCAGCTGAATGAAAATGATTCAGTGCAGGTGTTTATACAATGGAGGCAGAGTGATGCCTGCATCTACTAGTATCTCCAACACCTTTGGCTATGCTGAGAGGTTCAGTGTGTGTGCTGGCTTCCCAATCCCAACACCCCCATATTTTGTTCAAAATCTGCCTATAGATGAAGCCCAAGGTCCTTCTGCCAAGCTAATGGGAAAGTTAGAGGGAAATTAGAGGCTGGAAAAAGTATTATCTAAAGTGGAATGTTAGATATTCAAGTGTACCTAGCGAGCTAGAATTTGGAAGACATGTATATGTGAGTATATAATTTCATGGTCTTTATGGATTCTTGCTATCCTAGTTCTGAAGATTCAAGTCTATTCAGGAATTTTTTATATCAGAAATGCCTCTTGAAGACTGAGGGGGATGGTAGGGGAATGAGCAAATTTGAGTAGGAACAGTCATTTTCTGGCCATAAAAGAGAATTATAATAAATAAGACATGAGATGGAAATCATTCAGATCTGAGGGAGTACTGTTTGCCCCTGTTTAAACAAGTGACTGCAATTTCCCATTTTCCTTCAGCTTTCACCTAAAAATAATATAGTCCTTTCCAGTCTTCTGCCTGTCTTGTTATAGTGCCTGTAATTTCCCTTCAAATACTTCAGTGTTGATTGTGTGATGTACATATGTGAATGCAAGTTAACTGTAACCTACATTAGTGAACACTGGAAGATTTTCACTCAGGAATGTATGCCATAGAAGAAGAAATGGAAAATGCTTCAGCTCTCTCACTTCTAAGCCTATATCTGAGAGCTGGTTAATTAGCATAAAGAATGGTAAAAGAGTTTTTTGTTGGTGAAATACGTGGTGTTCACTCTAAATGATTGGCTAGAAAATTTGTAAAGATACATCTGCCCTGGCATGAAAGGATTATAAGAATCTGGTGAGTGCAGCAGCCTACTACCTTCAGAGAGGTGCTCCAGGCCTGGGAGTTCATTTATTCTCTGTACTTCATGGGCGGTGAAGGATGTGGGCACTGACTCTGCTGTCAGAATGTTTGATGCATATGCCTTAGGGTAAATTTTTCATGCGCCATACCTATCAGATTGCCTTAAAAGACTGAGAGTGGGACTTCTAATAATATTAGAGGATCAGCTTCCATGGTTGATTGGGGACCTGACTGCTGGTCAATGTCAGAATGGGGTAGAATAAAGCAGAACGGGGTCTGAGACTTTCTTTCATTGTTACTTACCAGCAGTAGCCAGGTTGTGGGGGAAGAAGATGAACAGTTCCACCCACCCCTAATTGTTGGGTGCAACTGACTTTTTTTTTTTTTTTTTTTTAGACAGAGTCTCACTCTGTCATCCAGGCTAGAGTGCAGTGGCGTAATCTCCACTCGCTGCAGCCTCCACCCCTGAGGTTCAAGCGATTCTCTTGCTTCAGCCTCCTGAGTAGCCGGGATCACAGGCACGTGCCACCAAACCCGGCTAATTTTTGTATATTTAGTAGAGACGGGGCTTCACTATGTTGTTCAGGATGGTCTTGAACTCCTGACCTCTCGATCCGCCCACCTCGGCCTCCCAAAGTGCTGGGATTACAAGCATGAGCCACCGCAGCAGCTGTGCAACTGACATGTATCACTAGATTCCATCAACTGCTAATGGCCAAAGTGGCTTTAGGTCCTTTTGCAATAGTCTGACACAATTCCTTCTATTCTTAAACAAATTCCTCTATTTTTTTCACCTTCTTCCTTTCTTCCTCACCCCAGCCCTTCGAATGATGCCCAGTCAAAGGAAAAGGCACACAAATGTTTACTGAGCTTAATCTATGCCCTTTATGTGTATTATTTCATTTCATACTTATTTAAAATAAAATAGGTATGATTTAGTACAAGTTGAATCTCAGAGCGGTTAAGAAACCATCCTAACATCACACAGCGAGTAGGTGACAAAGCTGAGATTCTAAAGCTTGGAATCAGAACTCACATACCCTTTTTAACAGACAACTCCATACACAATTTTGAAAAGGGCCAATAATTGCTGGCACTTTATGCTCTTCTATCAGATGGGATGTTTTGACAAACTGAAGAATAATCATAATGACCTATGATTACTTTTTCCTGTCAAGTGCATTCTCTGCTGTAAACAGGGAGAACCCTTGCAGTCTGTGAATAGAAGTTTACTTCCTCTCTCCAGTTGCTCTCCAGCTAACCTCACCTGTAGTCTGACCATGATGGAGTAACAGTAAGCACAATGGAGGTGATTAATGTGGTGTCAAGAAGCACCTGAGGTCCCTGTGGATGTGTTTCATTTGATTTCTTTGAACCGCTCTCATCACTAATGCCAAAGCATGGATGGCTCTCCTATTTCTACAAAGACCACCAGCCTGGCCTTTGATGACTTCATTTCCCCTTGGAGGCTTCTTTTTACCCGGAATTTGGCCTGATGTCACCTGAATCAAGAGGTATTGTTTATCAGAGGCTATTTACTGCAGCCCTTACAGATAATCCCAAGTCCTACACAGGTGAGCCCACCCATTAATTGCCTCAGGGAAATTTCTTTGGTGTCTTTAGGTCCTTTTGCAATAGTCCTTAACAATTCCACTCTTAAACAGATTCCTCTATTTTTTTCACCTTCTTCCTTTCTTCCTCACCCCTAGCTCTGTCCTTTTATCCTCTCATAGATGTTTCTATGAAATAACATGTGTTGTTGGAAGTCCCGTTTGTTCAGTGTTCTCTGTCCCTAAGACTGGCCTTCAGGACAGCTGCTGGAGTCCTCTGCATTTAGTTCTGGGTATCACAGACAGCAATCCTGCTAAGGAAAGCTCAGGAGATCAGGCACATGAGGGCAGTTGAAGGACAGTAGGGACAGAGTTAAGACAGAGTTAAGCTTCCATTCTGAGAAAACATAACCATGTTCTGAAAACATAATCATGCTAATTAAAATATAAAAAAGGGAAACAAGGAAGAGCAAGGAAGAGCAGTACATTAAGATAGGCATTTCTGTGCATTAGAAATTTAAAAGAAAGGTTCTGAAGTACTATCTTGGGTAAATTTAAGAAAGAGAAAGAAAAAGAAAAGAAAGAAAGGCCAAGTAATTGAGAACAAGAATCCAAATCCTAGAGCAGCTTCTGCGGAGTAGTATGGAATTAAAATACATGTACATAGAATTAAAGAAACCAATATTGGGTAAACAGTCATCATCAGAGAGAGAACTTGTGATTTGAAAGACGGTTCTAATGAATTCATTTAGATAGCTCAGAGAAATAAAGAGAGAAAGATAAAAGAGCTGTTAAGAAAACTGGAAGGTAGATTGATACTTGAAGAAGAAATGGCTAAACATTTTTAAGAACTGAGCCAGGTGTGGTGGCGCATGCCTATAGTCCCAGCTACTTAATGAGGCAGAGGCTGGAGGATCGCTTGGGCCCAGGAGTTCAAAGATGCAGTAACCTATGATTGCACCGTGCACTCCAACCTGGGCAACAGAGCAGGACTCCATCTCTAAAACATAAAAATAAAATAAAATTGTAAAAGGCTGAGCACGGTGGCTTATGCCTGTAATCCCAGCATTTTAGGAGGCTGAGGCGGGTGGATCGCGTGAGGTCAGGAGTTCAAGACCAGGCTGGCCCACAACGTGAAACCCCGTCTCTACTAAAAATACAAAAATTAGCTGGGCATGGTGGTGTATGCCTATAATCCCAGCTGCTCAAGAGGCTGAGGCAGGAGAATCACTTGAACCTGGAAGGCGGAGGTTGCAGTGAGCCAAGATGGCACCACTGCATTCCAGCTTGGGTGACAGAGCAAGACTCTGCCTCAAAAAAAAAAAAATAAATAAAAATAAAAAAGAATTTTTAAGACTTCATGACTGAAGAAAGTCATGAATCCTGAGAGTGGAAAGAAAGCACATATTGTATACAGAAGCAGGATTAAAAAGCAACAAAAAGACAGAATGACAACAAACCCCTCAATATTTCACGGCAACATTGAAGAACACCAAGGATAAGGAGAAAGTCTTTTTTTTTTTTTAGATATAGTTTGCTCTGTTGCCCAGGCTGGAGGGCAGTGGCATGATCTCAGCTCACTGTAACCTCTGCCTCCCAGGTTCAAGCAATTCTCCTGTCTCAGTCTCCCGAGGAGCTGGGTCTACAGGTGCCCGCCCCGACACCCAGCTACTACATTCTACTAAAAATTTTTGTATTTTTAGTAAAGACAGGGTTTCACCATATTGGCCAGGCTGGTCTTGAACTCCTGACCTCAGGTGATCCGTCCACCTTGGCCTCCCAAAGTGCTGGGATTACAGGCGTGAGCCAGCATGCCCAGCCAAGGAGAAAATTTTAAACTGTGTTGGGGTTTGTGTAGCAGGATAGGGACTGATCCTCAGATACCTGGAAAGCTGTGTCTTGGAAGAGGAGTTTGAGTGCTTCTGAGGACCTCACAGGGTGACCCAGGACTTAAGAAGAGAAGGTGCAGGGAAGCAGATTTTCAGCGGCTCTCAGGAAGAACGTTCAATAACAAGGGCTTTCCAGCCGGGCGCGGTGGCTCAAGCCTGTAATCCCAGCACTTTGGGGGGCCGAGGCGGGTGGATCACGAGGTCAAGAGATCGAGACCATCCTGGTCAACATGGTGAAACCCCGTCTCTACTAAAAATACAAAAAATTAGCTGGGCATGGTGGCACGTGCCTGTAATCCCAGCTACTCAGGAGGTTGAGGCAGGAGAATTGCCTGAACCAAGGAGGCGGAGGCTGCGGTGAGCCGAGATCGTGCCATTGCACTCCAGCCTGGGTAACAAGAGTGAAACTCCATCTCAAAAAAAAAAAAAAAAAAAAAAAAAAAAACAAGGGCTTTCCAGAATGAACCACTAACAAGTGTTTCTTCTTTCTGCCCACTAACAAGAAAGTGAGTTCTCTGTCAATTAAAGGTCTCCCTCTACAGAGTCCCCCAATCTAAAGAGCATGGGAGGGAAAGTAGGCAAGCTTGGGAGCAACTGGATGGCTGGAGTCAGAATGGTGGGACTTGGGTCACCTGGGCAGCTTAAACGCTGTGGAAAACAGGTCCTGAAGGATACAGGAAAACGGAGACAAAAGAATAGTGTCCAGAGGGAACTGTGATTTTACCTGTGTAGTGATTTATTTGGGTCTGTCGTCTTGCTTGTCATTTTTGAAATGAATTATAAACCTTTCCTCAAATTCTACTTTACAACCACCCCTGCAGTCAGGCAGCCTTCTCGTTCATTGACCTGTTTCTTCTCCCATCTGACACTTTTAGCTGAGTTATTCACCATCTTGAAACTGGCTGGCCCCATTACCTTTTTCAGAAGAGATTAGATGGCTAACATAAAACTTACCAAAAACTTCTGTGTATGGAGAGGTCACCAGAGATGTCTATTTCTGAGTCTTTGTCCCTTAATTTCCCAATGTAGAAGACAGAATAATGCACCTGAAATCATGACAACTCACATCAGTAGACTGTTTTGTTTTACAAGGTTCTCTCTCATGTACACTAACCTCATTTAATGTTCACACACAAACACATACACACACACACACACACACACACACACACACACACACACAAAAGGCAAAACAGTCATTATCATCTCCAGGAAATCAAGAACTGGGAAGTTTACGCAACTTGCCCAAGGACAAAAAGCAACACTCAGCAGCAAATCAAATGCTTGAGGCTCACAATCAAGAAACGGTTCTAATGTCCCAAACTGCTTCTCTAGCTGATACACAGAAGGGATATTCCCATAGAAACATAGTTAAAGGTAGTTGAAAGAATTAGTTCCAACACGCAGAGCCAATCCCTGTTGTAGCATAGGCACAGAGTAAATGTTTATGATTGGATTAGAATTGCAGTTCAGACTTCTTATCGGCTAAGTAGACTATCAGTGGACTGGCCAGGGAAACCACCCAGCACTTTTTTCACCCCAATACTCACTCTGTTTGAGCTCCTCTGGCTTCTTGCTGTTCTAGAACACACCAAGTTCCCTTCTGTACAATCCCAGCCCCACCCAACGCTATTCCTCTTTCCTGTTTTACGCCCTTCTATGGAATTTAGCACTTAGCATCATCTGACATATTAGGTATTTTACTTGCTTCTTTGTGGGTTTTCCGTCTCCCCTGACCAGGATATAAGCTCCCTGAGGACAAGAGTTTGTATGTGCTTTCTTCTCTGCAGATTTGCCAGCGCATACAATAGTGCAGGCCTTGTAGTAGTGCTCAAGATATATTTGTTGAAGGAATGAATGAAGGAGTTGATTTATAATGTTGTTTCTACAGACTTCTGGATTCAAACAATGGAAACGCAAGCTGACTTTTGGAACACAAGTCAGTTCATAAATAGGGACTTGAAGGATATTTTTTGAGCACTAATAATGAAATATAGAAACTTTTTACTACATTTAAACCTAGTCTCATGTAAGGTGGAACTATGGGCCATCCACACCTTGAGACAGGTGCAGAGAAGGAGACTCCCAGAGCCCAGCTGGTCAGCTTGAAGCTATGTGGGGACGAATTGAGTGGAAGTTAAGGCAAGGAGGTCTGGGACCCAAAAAGAGGCAAAAGACATCCAGATGGGGAAAATCAATCCATCCACTGTGGATACTGAGAATCTGCTTTGAGGCTAGAACTGTGCTGGGCACGGTGGGCCAGAAAAAGTCTCTAATATGATCCCTAGGAGTTAAAAACTGGGGGTGTGGAAGCAATTGTCTGTCGGGGAGAAGCACAGGACACATACAAGAATGTCTGAGGTGCTAAACTGTATGTTACAATAAGAATTCCTGAAGGAAGAGGAGATTGGCTGTCTGGGGTTTTCAGAGCAGGCTGTTTGGAGGAGGTGGTCTCTAGCCTTCAAAGGCAGGTGAGACTTCTAGCCCCACAGGGAAGGAGAAGGAGTGCGTATTCCACCCTGGCCAGCAGAACTGGTGCAGCAGAAGCAGGGACCTGAGTGCTGCAGGCACAAAGCTCTGTGCTAGCAAATCTAAAAATACCTGCCCTCTCCAGTTTTCTTTCTCCCTCTTGGTCTCTGGCTTTTCCTCTCACCCTCCTTCCTATTTTCTCCCTTCTCTGATGATCCTTGCTGGCAACCTTGGGACTCACTTGCTCATCTCCCTTGGGAATCTCTGACCAGCTGGAGGGGCCAAAACCTTGCAGGACTCCCTGTGGTTCAGGTACAGGTTGGTAGCAGCTCCCAAGGCCCCCACCCACCTCGACTCAGTTCTTTCAAATACCAATTAACAGGTGTCAGAAACACTGGTCTGAGTAAGAGATCCATGTCTGCATAACAACCCAACTGTGCTGGCTCCCCACCCGTGAGCATAAATATCGTGGTGTTTGAGCCCTTGGGGCCTGTGGAGTTTACAAGTATGCTGTCAAGATCTCTTCATTGGGCTAGCGCTTGAAGTGCTGCCAAAAAGCGAGGGGACTCCTGTGCTTTTATGTGTTCCCAAGCGCAGGCCGCCCTGGCTCCGGGAGGAGCCCTCTGGGGACCGAGTGTCGGTGTGAATCTCAAACAGCAAGCTGACATTCCGGTTGGGAGTGTGACAGTGCATGCCTGGGTGATGATGCCAAGGCGGCAGGTGACACGGGTCCACCACAGAGGGGGAGCGTAGCTGGAGTGGCTTCCAGTTACATGTCCTCAGAGCTCTGAAGGATGGAATCAGGGTAGGGGGAACAGTTAAAAAATGATGTTCACATGTACCCCAAAACCTAAAATGCAATTAAAAAAAAAAGAAAATGATGTTGCAAAATCCGGATGTCCTGATCAAATTGAGATCACTGAGATGGGGCGCTCAGAGCCCAGATGACACCAGTGTTCCCAAAAAAGGCATCCAGCATGGGCTCATCTAGGGTTAATGACATTGCAAGCCAGAGATACAGACCACTGTCAACCAGTGAAATACACCCGCGCACGTATGCACGCACATACACACACACACTCGCTACACACACACAAGTGGGCATGCATGTGCTGGGCCCTAGAAGCCCAGAGGAACCCCTCTTTCAGGGCACTCCCCTCCCCCAGGCCTCGCCACAGCCACTGAGGACCTGACTCTGGATAAACATCTGAAAACAGAGTGGCTGCCAGGGAGGAGGAAAAAGAGGCCAGGTTGGAATGGGATGGGGCGGGGCATGGCGACAGGAAGAGCTCAAAAGATTCTCAAGCTGGGTGACTACCAAGGTCGGCTCGTCCCAGAGGGCAGCAGGGCCATGGCCTGGCGGGCGGTGGGGCAGCAGGCGTCTGCTGGCTTCTGCCGTGCGGGGCAGCATTTCTCCGCCGTCACCACCCCACCCCGGGCTCTGTTCAGAGGTCAGATCTAGGAGAGATTCTTGGACTGTTTGTAGAGTTGGTTCCACCCCAATGAAAACCATATCAAAAGGCTGAGCACACTTGACCTCATCAGCTTTGGGGTCTGCACAGCAAGTTGGAAAAATCCCCAGTAAGAGGTCTCATGGGAGGACTGCATTGCTGTCCCCTCGGGCCCAGACTGGTTATACATTGTAATAATTGTTCTAGAAATGTTGGTGGAAACGAGGAAAGCTTTCCCAATTTCCCCTAACTCTTTTGCCATTTGTTATAGAAGTCCAGAATATTCTAGATTATAAATTTGTGGGAACCAGCGCCATAGAGAGGCAGTGAAGTGTAAGGGATCATGTACTTCTTTGGTGGCAAAACCCAGCCTCTTGGTCCCTAACTCTCTTTCCATTAAATTCCTCCTTTTCTTCGTCTTGTTTGTATCCATTAACTTATGGAGAAAATAACTTAAGAGAATTCAGCATGTCCTTAGGAGTATTTCCTTGCCCCTGAGTTATATTAGAAACTCTGAGAACAGAGGAAGAGGCCTTTAGTTCTTTGCTCCCTGGTCTGATTTAACTTCACGAGTCTCTGGGCAGTCCCTCCTCTGTGAGCTCCTTTACCGATTTGAGGGGGAAATACAGTGCACACAGACACTGTCCTGAGAATCACCTCACGAGCCTTTCCAGAATTCCAAAGACGACGTAGAGTCCGGCCCCTCAAATGTCAGGATTTGGAAGAAGTCACCTGCCTCCAAGCGAAAGCCAGATGCCTGGAGAGGTGAAATAGGAAGCTCTCACAAGGATGAGATCAGATCTCTCTAAAAGAAATCTCTTTGGATGAAGACAGAAAACAAATAATTTTCACCAACAGAGAAAAGCTATTTGTTTATCTGTTCCATGGGGGCCAGAGGCCCTGGAGCCATAAAATCTGAAGGCAGTGTATGTTTTAGAAAGTTGTTGATGGGATCATTTTTATTTTACAGCGCGTGGCCTCAAGATGGCCAAAGGGAAGTGTCACAGCCTCAAATCTTTGCTCTTTTTTGGGAGGCCACTCTGGGCAGACATTTCGCTGATCATAATCACTTTTACATGTAACTGGACCTTAAATCATTTGGTAGTATGAGCTACGGAAGGGCGGCACAGATTAGAGAGCTATGTCTGTAACTGACGAAATCTGCGCCTGGCGTGCATTTGTGGGGAAATTAAAAATAAAGTGAAGCTCATTTGAAAAATGCGTGGACTGGAATTAGCCGTCTCCTGACCGGTCACACATGGAACTTGTCGGAGATGACCAGGACAGAAAAGTGAGACCTGGGCAGCACATTGGGCTGCGCCACCCGCCAGGATCTGGGGAGCCTGTCATAATTTATAATGGATTATCTTAGGAAATGGATGAGGACAGCTTGTGTTCAGGAGCCAGGAAAGACTAGTTTAAAAAGGGGGGGACAGAAAACATGTCTCAAAAATGCATGACCCATTGTTGTTTATTCTGCAAGATACTTAGTGTCTGGACTTGGATTGAATTAACTCATCAAATCCTCTGCTGTGAACACGACATTTGGTGGCAGCTAACATCATCATGCCAGATAAATGGCACCCCTTTCCTGTGCTGGTGTTGAGACTCATGTTTGCACCCCTCCTTAAAAGATACGTATCCAAATGTACTGGGATTTTCATAGTTTACACTTTGAGTTTCAAAGACCTGGGCTTACACACACACACACACACACACACACACACACTGGAGGGTATCTTCCCATTTTCCCACTATGACTTCTCTTTGATTTTCTTCCAACATTGCCCTTGATGCCCACTTTGATTTCATCAGATGTCACTGTTCTGGATGAACTACTTTTGATTGCATACAGAGGAGAAAGGGAAGTAGCATTTGTTGTCTCATCTCTGGTGGATGTGACAGTGCATTACATAAGTCTGTTGTTAACCTTCCCAGACACACTTTGCAATACTGTCATTCTGCTGATTTTACTGATGAGGCAACTGGGATGTGAAGAGATTATAGAACTTGCCAAGATCTACCATTCTGTACATGGCCTAGTCAGGCTTTGAACCAAGACCACTGGGGCTTCAAGCCTGGTCTCAGTCAAGGTGAAGCCAGAATCCTACTGTAACTGGGCATGATCTGTAATATCAGAAGAATTTGGATCCTGCAACAGGCTTTATTTCAGTCCTTAGCTCATCTAACCTAGTCATCAAATCCAAGTTTCTTTTCCTGAAACAATTACAAAAAAAAAAAAATACTGCATTTCAAACTTTGAAAGGAAATAGGAATTAAACAACTTAGTTCCCCTTGTCAGTCTGGTTTCCCTGCCTTAGTGGAAAGTCTAATGTGATGTTTTACAAGGATCACAAAGACAGATAATTAAAGTCAAACTGGTGCATAAATCTTCCTTTAAAGCTTGGTAATTAAAGGCTTTGCATTGTTCTTTAATAACAGTCACCCTTTTACTGCATTGGGATAAAGGCACAAGCCCCAAAATATATTTGCATTTCAGCTGCACTCTGTGTGAACACAACCTCTAGTTTTTCATTCAGAGGAACTGCATTTCAACTTCTGTAGAAAGAAAGACCAAGAGGTAGCTGTTTATTCCAAAATGCTGGCGGTATAAAAACATTTAGTGCACTGAAGATTCTATGCTAATCTGTGAATTCATACCGATGTTTTAGGGGAGGCTTCAGGCTTGTAAGAAAGGACAGACAAGAAGCCTGGATGTAAAATATCGTCATGACTTTCCTACGTGAAATGCCTATATTCCGCACCTGTGGTCCTGGAACGTGTGTGTGTGTTGATGTGACTTGCTGGGGAAAAGTTCAGTGTGTTCCTCTACAAAGTCTATGGAGTAGAGGATGTAGGAGACCATGTGTCGTTGAGAGATTTCTGAAATGACATGTCCCATGCCTGATGCATGAATTCTGCCATTAAGTGAATGGAAAGGGAGGGAATATTTAGCAGGCACCTACTATGTGCCAGGCACTGTGTTAGGCACAGTCTCAAATCTTTTTAATCCTCATCACAACCCTCTGAAGTATTATTCTCTTTTTAGAGATGAGGAAATTGAAGCTAAGACAGGTTAGGTTACTTGCCAAGCATTACATAACCAGTCGGCAGCCTGAGATTTAAATCCACATGTATCGGACTCCCAAATTGAACTCTTTGTCCCCTGTTAAAATGTGCCTGTCCCTGGGAAAGGTGAAGGTGGCACATGAAATCCTATCAGTCATTCTGATGTGTACTGTAGTGTAATGAATTTATCTTATCCTTTGCGAGAAAGTTTTGATTAAGAAGTGTAAAGGTCTAGATTTCACAACGGGGAAGAAAATACAGAAGGAAGAGGGTAGTGGTGATGAAAACATGTACCAGTCACTTCCAGTCACTTCCAGTCACTTCCCAGTTTTGCCTCACCCTGAATACCTATGGCTGACTTGACAGAGCAGGTAAAAGGGGGAAAGGAAGATGTGAAGAACAAAGTCTTTCTTTTATTCTCGTTTCTGAAAAGATAGTTAAGAATATAGATGCTGCTGTGTTCCAAGAGTGATCACTTTGAGAGGGGAGGAAGGGGGTTACAAGTAATTTAGCTCAGCCTAATTCGGGATACAGGACCAGCTGATCTAAGTTAGATTACAGCATCGATGTGTGCCTGCAGAGCCTATGGGCTGAGCAAGTCCGAGACTAAATTATGATTTCTCCCGGCCCCTTTCTCAAACCAATCTGCTCAACACCACACGCTTGGCCTCTGGGGTGCAGTGTCATGGGTAAGAGCAGATGACTGGCGCTGGCCACCTCACTTTCTAGCTGTATGACCTCCAGCTGCTTCTTACCCTCCCTGAGACTTCATTTGTAAAATGAAACTCAGAACTCCTGCCTCACGAGATCACTGTGAGAATTCAATAGGATTTAATGTGCAGGTAGCACTTAGTGAATGGTAACTAATGCTACCGTATAATCTACAGGCAGGATACATGGGGGAATTTTGATCCAGAAAGCTCTGGGGCCAAGTTGACTTTAGCAATCAGCAGAGCTCTCACTTGCTACATGGTGTGAACTTAAGGGATGGCAGGAAGGACTTTCAACTCCAGCCATAATATCTGAAATTCCACGTTTGGGATGTATTCCTTTGGCATCTATCCCAAACATCCTTTTATTAATTCCTTTTATAGGTAACACATTATTTCAGTAACTACTAACCCAAGCTTCTCATTGGAATTGTCTGGCTGTGGTGGGGGGGTTGGGGGTTGGGAGGTAAGGGAAGGTTAAAGAATGCTGATACTCAGGCCTCGCCCCAGACCCCAAAAATTAGAACCTCTGGGAGGAACCCAAGCATTAACAAAAAACAAAAACAAAAAACAAAACCTTACCAAGTGTTTCTACCATGTAGCCAGGGCTGAGAACTCCTGCGTTACAGAATTTGATTCTACTAGAATGGAAGCACCAGGAGGCCAAGAAACACAGCATGGCATTCCCAGGCTTCCACTGTACTTGGCACAAAAAATAGTTAACCCAGAAATTCATCACTGCTGTTGTTGAACAAAAATAAAAATGTTAGTGACTCTAAATTCCACCTTAGTGAGAGCCAGAGGTGAGGTTAAAGACAAGGGACTGCAAGGCACAGAGAGTGGAAGTCAGCGCCAGCTCCTTACAGAAGAGTAAGTCTCACTTAGAAAAGTCAGCTGCTTGTGACTCTCCTGATGTCGCTAACAGGAAAGGGCAGATCTCTTGGACGAAAGGCAGATCTTACAGTAGGACTCAAAAAAAGACACGCCTCTTCAAGTATCTAGAAGTAATTGAATACAAAGAGAGAAAATTTTCAATTAAGTGTTTTTTTAAAATCCTTCTGGCAGTTGGAAGAAACAGAAAACAACATGTCCTGAAATCAGAGAGCTTGACCTTCAAAGCTCACACCTGCCGTTATTAACCACGTGACCTCACAGAAGGAGGGAGCTTTTGCCTGTATTTTTTTGTTTTTGTTTTTGAAATGGAATCTTGCTTTGTTGCCTGGGCTGGAGTGCAGTAACACATCTCGACTCACTGCAAAATCCATCTCCAGGGTTCAAGCAATTCTGCTGCCTCAGCCTCCCGAGTAGCTGGGGCTACAGGAGCACACCACCATGCCCAGCTAATTTTTGTATTTTTAGTAGAGACGGGGTTTCACCGTGTTAGCCAGGATGGTCTCTATCTCTTGACCTTGTGATCCGCCTGCCTCAGCTTCCCAAAGTGCTGGGATTACAGGCTTGAGCCACCGCACCCACCCTCCTGTATTTTTTAAAGGGTTTCTGATCCTAAGAGTCTATGAAAGGGGGAGTAATATTGACGATCTTCTAGGGGTGTTGAAGAACACTTGGTGAATTGGCTGGCACATATCAGGTGATTGGGGTCTATTAATTCCCTCCTTCTGTCCTCCCTCCTTTCCTCCCTTCCTTCCTGACAAAAAAAGTTACCAGTTACTCTACAGATAAATAACTTTTCAAAAATGAGATATCAGACTAGTGATTTCCATATTTCCAAATGCTAATTGTTGTGGGAATGTTAGGGAGAGGTGAGGTGAGCATATGAATCTTCAAAATAGCAAGAAAAACCAGAGCTACACAAGAAAGATCAGCTCCACTAAAAATCAGCCCTGTAAGATTGATGGCTGAACCCTAAAATCAACTGTGTAGAAATTGTACTGACTTTACAGAGAGATTTCTTCTGTTTCTGAGGTCAGAAAATATGTAAATAACATTACAATTATCTCTTTTTGAAAACTAAGCTCATTAGAAATCAACTATGAAACCATTTAATCATGGTAGCATTTTAATGGAAAATTTTAATTACTTTCCTAATATCCTCATGGTAAACTTTCTATGCATGTAAGTTTTCATCTCATTTTGGGTTATTGTGGAAACTTTATATTTTTCCAGAATTCAATCTCAATTTCTCCTCAGATTTGTTTAGCTGTATCTGTTTGCATTACTATAGTTTTAAATGGTTCCTCTATGGACTAATATATATATTATTAATATTTCACAGTCTCCTTAGAGTTACTATTGTACATTGCAACTGTATATAGGTCAATTTTCTCCCACTCTGTACTTTATGGTACAGCTGTCATATATATTTATCCATCTATGTTATACATCTCACAAGACAATGTTAAAATGTTGTAAATTTTGCTTTAAACAGTCGTATGTCTCTTAAAGAAATTAGGAGAAGACAACTTTTTATATTTACCCAGATATTTACCATTTCTGATGCTGTTCATTCATTCCTGAAGATCTCGATTTGCCTCTGGTATCATTTCCCTCCAGTCCAATGAGCTAATTTCCTTCATTGCTATAGAGCAGATCTGCTGATGACAAATCACGTTAGTTTTCTTTGGTCGGAAATTATTACCCTTTTATTCTCAAAGAATATTTCACTGGATATAGATTTCTGGCTTGATAGGTGGTAGTTGTGGTGGTGGCTTTTCTTTCAGCACTTCAAAGATTTTGTCTCACTGTGTTATTGCCTTCAAGTTTCTGAGAAAAGGTCAGAAACTTTATTCATTCGTTATTCATTCAAAGCATTATTTTCTTGTATATAACGTGCCATTTTCCTCTATCCGTTTTCAAGATTTTCCCTTTATCATTAACTTCCAGAAGGTCGATGTGCGTAGGCGTAGTTTTCTTTGTGTTTACGCCACTTGTGCTTAGCTGGGTAAACCTGGACACTTTCTACTTTTGTCAAAGTTAGGAACTTTTCAGCCTGTTTTTCTTCAAATATTTTCTTCAGCCCATTATCTCTCTACTCTGTGAGACTCTGGTTACACATGTGTTAAATCTTTCAATATTTTTTTGTTCCCTAGATTCTCTAGTCCTTTCATTTTCTTCTCTATTTTTTCCCTTTTTTCTTCAGATTGGATCATTTCTGTTGATCTATCTTTCAATCCATGGGTTCTTTCCTCTGTCATCTCCATTTGGCTCTGAATTTACTTCAGTAAGTGTTTTATTTCAGATATTCCCACGCTGATTCATTTGTATGGTTTCTGTTTCTCTGCTGAGATATCCTTTCACTAATTCTGAATATGCTTTTCTTCATATCACTTAACGTATTTATAGTCACTGCTTTAAATCTTGGTCTGCTAAGTCCAACATCTGAGCTGTCTTAAAATCTCCCTTTCTCTTAAGAATGGGTCACATACTCGTTTCTTTATATGTCAAGTAATTTTGTTTGTATCTTGAACATTGTGTTAGTTAACACTATGATGAACTTAACATAGTGTTAAGTTCTAGATACTCTACATTCTGTTACATTCCCCACAAAACTGTAAACTTTTTTGTTTTAGCAGGCAATTAACTTGGTTGGATTCCAGCTATAAACTCTATCACTTGGGTAGCACCTCAAATCTCAGCTCCAATCCTTTGCCTTTTGAAGGGACTCTTAGAGTCTGTTCCAAGTATTCATAAATCAGGCGTTAGCCAGAAATCTGAGCAGAGTTTATACACAGAATTTGTGGCTCTCCCTTTCTGGCTCTCTCCAAAGATATCCTTACTTTCTTATGGCTCTGGTTGCCCTGAGTCTTCTGGTTCTATAAGCCAATAAGATTGATGGCTTCTCCATCATTCTCAGCAAACTAACATAGGAACCAAACACTGCATGTTCTCACTCATAAGTGGGAGTGGAACACTGAGAACACACAGACACAGGGAGGGAAGCTTCACACTCCAGGGTCTATCAGTGGGTGGAGGGCAAGGCGAAGGAGAGCATTAGAACAAATACTTAATGCAGGCGGGGCTTAAAACCTAGAGGATAGGGCCGGGCGCAGTGGCTCAAGCCTGTAATCCCAGCACTTTGGGAGGCCGAGGCGGGTGGATCACGAGGTCAAGAGATCAGGACCATCCTGGTCAACGTGGTGAAAGCCCGTCTCTACTAAAAACTTCAAAAAAATTAGCTGGGCATGGTGGCGCGTGCCTGTAATCCCAGCTACTCAGGAGGCTGAGGCAGGAGAATTGCCTGAACCCAGGAGGCAGAGGTTGCGGTGAGCCGAGATCGCGCCATTGCACTCCAGCCTGGGTAACAAGAGCGAAACTCTGTCTCAAAAAAAAAAAAAAAAAAACCTAGAGGATAGGTTTATGGGTGCAGCAAACCACCATGGCACATGTATACCTATGTAACAAACCTGTATGTTCTGCATATGTATCCCAGAACTTAAAGTATAATAAATAAATAAATAAATAACTCAGTAAACCATGCTATAGAAAAAAAAAGATCAAGGTTGTCTTTCTGTTTTTAAAACCCTGTATGGTGTTGCTTTTAGATTGCTTTTTGAAAGCAATCTGTATTCAAAAAAAGGGGAGGGAAGTCTCCCCACACTGTTTCCTTCTTCTAAGCGACAATTCGGAATCTGCCTCCAGAATCTACCCATCCAGTTATTTCAAATAGCTATATTTTTATTTTGTTTATATTCAAGGTTGGTCTGGTAAGAGCTTACTTGTCCCTACTCTGAGCAAAACCAATCCATATTTGCTTTAGTTTTTCAATTTTGTCACTATAGGGGTACTTTCTCATAATTACTTTAACTTTCTTGGTATCTATATTATGCCTCCATTTTCATTCCTAACATTTTTGCTCTTTTTTTCCTTTAATCAGGCTTACAACTTTTTTTTTCCTTTTTCTATTTTGTACGACTTTTCAAAGAACTGCTTTGAAATTTATCTTTTTTTTTTTTCTAATTGTTTCCTTATATTACAGTTTGTGTTTCTGCAATTCTGGGAGGAAAACTTAAGAAATCATTGTGAGCCGGGCACAGTGGCTCATGCCTATAATCCTAGCACTTTAGGAGGCCGAGGCAGGTGGATCACGAGGTCAAGAGATCGAGACCATCCTGGTCAACATGGTGAAACCTCGTCTCTACTAAAAATACAAAAAATTAGCTGGGCATGGTGGCATGTGCCTGTAATCCCAGCTACTCAGGAGGCTGAGGCAGGAGAATTGCCTGAACCCAGGAGGCGGAGGTTGCGGTGAGTTGAGATCGCGCCATTGCACTGCAGCCTGGGTAACAAGAGCGAAATTCCGTCGCAAAAAAAAAAAGAAAAGAAAAAAAGAAATAATTGTGCATTAACATTTGAGCTGGACCAAGATTTGGAGGGTAAACTTTTTATCTTAATTCATCTGTACCAAAGAGATAGAGGGGTGCTTAGGAGTACAGACAGGCAGCAGGGAAGGAAGAACCCTCCTACCCACTTCCAATGTCTTATTACCATGGACCACTTTATTTGCATCCATAACATCCATTGGTTTGAAGTTTGTACACATCTTGCTCTAACAGGCCTGCTTAACCACCTTGGTTGAAGCACTGATGACAATAAACTGGAATAATCCAGCCTAGCTTTGACATCAAAGAGGAATAAGGACACAATCAATGAGACTAGAGGAATGAAACTGTTTCTCCAAGATAGCAGAACTGGGCTAGAACTAAGGTGTTTCCAAATGGAACCATGCTCAAGGAATGAACATGGAAGTTACACATGGCAAAAGTCTTTGCTTAGAATGGAGATTTCCTCCAAGTTGATACAATATTGTTGCTTGTGGCCACTTATAAAACCTCGGTATTGTCAAGTGGTAGCAATGAAACGTCAAAAGGGAAGCTTAGCTGCATGCGTTGGTACTGGCCAGCTCTTGATTCCCACTCAGCAAACCTGGAAAAGTTCGTACAGCAAGAGGAACAAGAGATTCCTGATGACGTCATTCATGTGCCAACTGCTCCTCATTAACAGACATTTGGGCCCCCTTCTCGTCTTGTTGTAAGGAAGATATGCTCCCTCAGCTCCAGCCAAACTGACTTTCTGATTGTCTCTGGGACACTGTTGGGGACACACTGCGAGCAAAGCACAGTAGGGATTCAAAACATGCTGCAGGCTATGGGCGAAGTGCTTTGCCTTGAGACCACAAGAAAGTCTAGTCCTTCAAGCAAATGAAGCTAAGTGTACAAACTTTGGCTATTTGTGTATGTGCTTTGCCTCCAAGACTTGAAGCTCCTTAGAGTAAGGGTCATGCTTTTTTCTATTCCCTGCTGCCTATAGAGCTCAGCATAAAGCGTATTTGATAAATATTTCTTGATTGGTTTCCATCTTCCATATTTTCCATCTTTTCATTATTCCATATTTCTTTTTACCTTTACTTCCATCTTCCATCTCAGCTCCACCATCTATGTTATTCCTTTGAGTTGCAAACTTCAGAGAGAAAACAAGGTTTGAGATGGTGGCTGGACTGAGGCTGGGTTGCCCAGGATCAAACACTAACTGTGACCACTGTGACACTTGGAAACACTTTGTGGTGGGCAGAATAGTGACCTCCCAAAGTTTCTCACATTCTAATTTCTGGAACCTGTGAATAGGTTGTCTTACATGGGAAAGGAGACTTTGCAGATGTAAATTAAGGATCTTGAAATGGGAAAATTATCCTGGATTGTCCAGATAGGCTCAATGGAATCACAAGCGTCCTTTAAATGTGGAAGAGAGAAGAGAATTAGTGTCAGAGTGACGCAGTATGAGAAAAACCCTACCAGCCACTGCTAGCTTTAAATATGGAAAGGTTTCATGAGCCAAGAAATATAGGCAAACTCTAGAAGTTGAGAATGGAAGGAAGCAGGTTCTTCCCTGGAGCCTCTAGAATAAATGCAGCCTGCCAGTATCTTGATTTAAGCCCATCAAGGCCCATTTCAGACTTCTGATGTCCAGAACTGTGAGAGAATACATTAGTGTTGTTTTAAGCTGTGAAATCTGTAGTTGTTTGTTACAGCAGCAATAGGAAATTAATACACCCATCTAGATGTTCATTTTGTTCCTGAAACTTTTCTGAGTTTTCTGAACTGTAAACTCTTGTTAAGAGGAATGCTTCATAAGCCAAAAGACCCTCTGAATATACCATTTCCTTTTCAGAACTACATTATTTTCCTTCTTGGTCTGTACATTGGTGCTTAATAACCTGTGGTTGTAAAATCACCTATAGGTGGCATATCTGACACAGGATGTAGCAGCATGAAAGAGTCAAAGTCAGAAGGTTGAGGTTTCCTGAACAAGCTATTTTTATCTTATTTTATAATTCTTTATATTTATAATTCAGCAATTTGTGCAAGGGTGACGGTCCAACAATTTATTAAGTACATGGACACCACCAGTAAAGAGAATGGGTGCTGTCTGATGTGCCCTACCAGTGCACACCAAATGAAAGTTTCTTAATTGTGGATGTCCTCACAATTACATTTCTCCTTGCATACAGACAGGGATATGGTCTAATGAATTAATCCTTGCTGATCAGGATAACCTGACCGGTCAACTAGGTTGAAACAATTCAATTTAATTATACAATGGTGAGAATGCTAATGAAAAATTTAAATTTTTTTAAATTTGTACTGTAGTAACTCTGTTTCTTTGGACTCTTTGTGTCATTGAATGAATGTATTTGCTAAATGGCTTCTTGGTGAAACTTTGGCCTGTAGTTGTGAAATGCTCATTGATAGGTAGGCAGATAGATGACTGATTGACTGATAGATAGATAGATAGATAGATACATAGATAGATGGATACATAGATACATAGATAGACAGACAGATAGATAAAGGTGGGTCTACCTAGCAGGCTAGCTGAATTATCTGGTTTCCCATCATTACTGCAGCTAGTAGCAACCCTTAGCTTTTGCAGTATCTTCCTCTTCTCACTCTTCAATTAGAATCCATCATATGTATAGCATGGCCTCATAAAAATCCCTGCCAGAACTTCTACTCAACATAGTCAAAATAACTGGGGAAGTGAATTCCAGAAGTCTGGACCTGATGTCAAGAATCTTTAAAGTACGAAAGAGAGAACTAAGCATTGTTGGCAGAAATGCACACGTAATTGAAACCACCATCATGGGAAATTACCTAGAGAAATAATAATCACCAAGGGAATTAGGTCTCATCTGTCACATTAAGGTTTCATAAATCAACTCAGGCAATAGACGTAGGAATATGATGAGTCATTTAGAAAGCTAAGAACAAAGGGAACATTTAGGCAATGATTGGTGCCAATTCAGGGAATACCAAGTGCTACAAACACAGTGGTTGGGAACCCAGTCTCCATGGATGAGAAAAAAGCCTGTCGGTTCTTGGGAGAAATCTCTGCACTGGGCCAAATGCTGAGCTTGGCGAAAATTGCTGTTGGACTTCAATGTAGCCCCTGCCCCTACCAGGAACTCACTGGGGGACCTAGTGCCCTTATATTGTGTCTTGGATATCCAAGTCAGGGAGGTGACTTGTGTGAAACTAAACTTCTCTGACTATGCTACTTTTCCTCAACTGTTTTATCTTTTCTCCTCTAAGTCATTGCAAATAATTAGTAGATACATAACTACCTTTACCACCACCAAAGTCTATTATTACCTCCTCCCATTCAATTTATTACCCCAACAAAACCAGGCAATTTCCCTAGTAACAGCTCTGATCAAAAGTCACTCTCTTTTTCTAATACCTTTGAAGGATCCTCTCTGTATTTGTAATAAATTCTGAACTCCTTAACCTGGCATCAAGCGCCTCTAAAGAGCTGTTTCTCATCTTATCAACCATAGATTGCCATCATTTTGCTCCAAGTAAAGGGGATATTTCTGTTTCCCTGCATGCTTCCTGTGCTTCTCCATACCCCAGGGAACGCTTTTGACTCAATTGTCCTTTCCTGTATCTCCATTTTAGAGTCTCACAGTCCACTCTGACACTACCATTCTACCTTCTTCCTCTACATCACTCAGAAGTTATAGTTTCTACATTTGAACTCCAATGTCAGCCACATCTCTATGGCATCACTTTCTACTATGGTCCTGGTGCACACAGTTCACTCACATTGATAGATTGTCAGAACAGAAGTCTATCTGTGAGATATTCCTGCATCTCCCACCTAGCAGAGTGCCTTGCTGTTAGGTGCTTAAAAAAGAGTTGCTGGATAAAATACCCAAGGTGTTTATTTACTATGTGATCCTACTCTAAAATTATAAACATGCATTTTAATAGGTATATTCATTCCAGATAAAATAATTTAACCCAAAGTCATAATGTGGGACTTTTCAGAAGATGCATTCATGAGGTATTTTGGGGAAGGTGAGAATGTTCCTCCATCAATCATACCTTATGGCCCCTGAGTCTTCACTTACAAGCAATAGCCATCCTTGCAAAAAGCCTCCTCATGATCCCTCAACACACTTCTCATTGTCATAGAAGAAGCTGGCTCCTGGAAAGGTAGCTGGTTTCAAGACACTGTTGGTTTCTTGGCCACCAGCCATTCCTCTCTTCCTTTGCTTTTTGTTCAGGTCTTCACTCCTCCTTTACATGAGTCCGAGAGCAAATCTTGATTAATCATAAGCAGCTGTTTCATTTCTCATGTCAGTGATGGGTTTAGAAAGAAGCTTGTTCAGGAGGTTGTAAGAAGGTGTCCTTGCTTATTAAAAGAGATGCACAGAAAGGGCAGTCTCTCTTCTGTTGGGAATCCTAAAGATGTCCTATAGATCATGTAAAGTCTAGATTGTCTGTTCTATAAATGTCAACTACTATAAAATTGTCAAATCTTGTAACTTTAGACTTTACAAATTTGACATTTTCTGTAAGACTGTGGCTGAACTGAATTTCATCTCTTTTTTATTTTTCAACGTTTAGACTCAGGGTATATGTGCAGGTTTGTTACAAGGGTATATTGTATGATGCTGAGGTTTGGAGTACGATTGAACCTGTCACCCAGGTAATGAGCTTACTGAAAGTAAATTTCCCAATAGGAAGTTTTTCAAACCTTGTCTCCTCCTGCTCCCTTTTGTAGACTCCAGTGTCTGTTTTTCCCATCTTTGTGTCCATGTGTATTCAATGTTTAGCTCCCACTTATAAGTGAGAATAAGCAGTATTTGGTTTTCTGTTTCTATGTCATAAATTTCATCTTTGATTAAAAGAATCTTGTAAAACCAATTCACAGTGTAAACAACATTTTAGGAAGTATTGTTAAAAAGAGAGTCACTAAGTAGGATGATGAATAAATGGATAGATGAATGACATTATATTTTGTTCATTCATTAATTTAACTATGGATTGATGAGCCCTCTTCAGCTATGATTACAAATTCCTATCTGTCATGCTGGAGGAAGAATCACTAAGAGTAAATTATGTCAAAATAACCTTGTTGATTTTAATATGCCTTCTTCCAGAATGATGGATGAGAATAATGCTAAACACAATGATTCTTAATTTTACCAAGGCTTTTGATATATCGTTTAGTGTGACATTTCTTTCAATAATACTTTTTTTACAAAACAATCTATAATTCAGTCTTCATTGGTTAACAACAAGAACAATCTCAAACCATGACTGAGATTGGATTTCTTCTTAGTAAGTCAAAATTCATGAGATGTAAACTTACTTTATTGGGTAAGTCAGTATAAATAACTAGACAATGTGACAATGATTGATTCTTATTTCTTAAAGGACTAGAAGGGGAAAAAGGAAGTAAAATGTAACTGATCAGTTTCTTTTTTTATTATTATTATTTTTTATTTTATTTAGAGATAGGGTTTCACCTTATTGGTCAGGATGGTCTCAAACTCCAAACCTCAGGTGATCTGCCTGCCTCAGCCTCCCAAAGTGCTGGGATTACAGGCATGAGCCACTGCTTAAGCCCAGGAGTTTAAGACCTGCCTGAGCAATATAGCGAGATCCCATTCTCCGCAAAAAGGAAAAAAACAAAAAGACAAAAATAATAATAATAAGCATAACTCCCCTCAAAGCAACTGATCAGTTTCATATGAATAATCAGATTTGGTCCATATGTCACAGTAGTTCCCATTCTCTTCCCAGAAATGCTCTTCGTATTAATTTGGGACATTAAAAAGCAGCTGAGCTTTGGAAAGTCTGTACATCACGAGTGTCAGCAAATGCACAATACAGTAATCATCACATGAGCACAGGCTATCACAGAGTAGCACTCCTGAAAAAATCAAACAGAGAGAGGGAGAGAGTCATGGTGGTGGGTTCACCCCTTGGACATCCTTCCTGATGGGCAACCAGCTAGTCTTAAAAATCTGGGCTCCACCAACTGGCATCAGCGCTGCTTCCATGACGCAAGCAAACAGACACCACTTTTGTTCCACTGTACCCCCACGCCCTGAAACTCACAAATGCCTTCTTGATGCTTCTGGAACTGTACAGCCCCCACAGCTGATTTCCTTTGTGGCAAGCTGCCTCCTGGTAAACATCACTGGGTGAGCAAGAGGGTGTGTGGGTCCAGAGCACTGATACAGGGCTGTGATTCTGATTATGCCTTTGGTCATTGGTCATCATTGTCTTCAAAGTGCATATTATGAACACCAATTGTATTGGGGGCTATTGGGCATGGAGGGGAAGGCTTGTTATTTTCTATTCAGGGAACAGTTATTAGAGTTTACCATCTTCAGACTTCTATTGCTGTATCTTAGGAATGGAGGAAAGAAAGGATGTGGACTGGAATCTTCTGTGCTTGGAAAATAATAAGTAACTTGATTCTGGCTCAGCTGCATCATCACCCCTTCTCTCTTGGCTCTTGTTTACAGAACTTAAATTGGAAGATAGGCATATTCCTTTTCTGAGGGCGATTTTCTCGGATGCAGATTCTGAAATGAAAGAGGGAAGTAGAGGAAGATGGATGATGGGCAGGGAAGGGGAAAAGCCAAGCAGGGGACTGTGATTTATGAGTAATTTCACAAAGGGGATGTAGGCCTGATCCTGCAGAAGGACTCCAGAGTCTGAATCGTGTCTCCTAGTTTTTCCCGAAGGAGGCAATGGATCCGGACTTTCCCTCTCCTTTCCTAGTCATTGGCTAAGGGCTGTGCAGGGAGGATGCAACCCCTTAGGCACTTCTGGCTTTCAGGCTTGTAGACAAAGGGGCAGTCCTCTGAGAGAGTCACAAAGGTGAACCTAGAAACAAAATCACACAGAAGCTAGGGGAAAGGCAAACCAACATGGCAAAACAGATCTGAGGGGATCTGAGAAGAGCAGAGAAGTGGCCACCGCACTACTGGTCAGAGATGCCCCTCCTTTAGCCAGAGGTTGTTCTATACTGCTGTCAATGAGTGTCTCAGGAAACGTTCAGATTATGGTTTTGTTAGAATCACTGCTAAAACCTGAATATAATAGGATTAATACATATGTAGTGCAAATTATAGTCTATGCTTAGAAACCGATAGCCAAAATATTTTAAGGAAACTTGAAAACCATTAGAATTATTGGCATTTGATTTTGTCACTTTTTCTGCATCTCTGACCCACAAAAGTATTCTTCTTCACTCGTTTTAGCTTGGTCAATCCTTTATATGCATAAATACATCCTCCTCCAGAGAGATCTCCCTAATACAGTGAGATGATAGCATTATTGCCTGAAATTCTACCATTTAATGGACACTCATGTTATTCATTTTTATATAAAGGTTAATTTTCCAAACAGACTGCACGATCCTTGAAGACAGGGATTTGCCTCATCCTTCTTCTTACCCCTCCTCCTCTGGTATCCAGCAGGGTGCCCTACAGTCCACCATAGCATGTGAATGAACACTTGCTTGATAGTAGTCAAAGTGAGTGTCCAACTAGAACTTTGTGATCATCTTCTTTTTCTTACACTGCTTACGAAAACTGTTGATAAGATACTAATCAAAAACATAGAGACTAATAAAAAAAAAGAGACCATTTTCAAAATATGTTACCCCTTCTGTTGAATTTCAGCAACCTTGATGTTACTCAAATTTAGACAAGAAGGACCAACCCATTTGAAGATAGCTATAGATATGGATATAGATATAGATATATACACGTATACATATGCACCAGGCAGGCAAGAGGAGGTGCACTAAAAGGAATACTGGACTGGAATTTGAGAGATGCCAATCTCAAATCAGCACTGCTCCCATCTCCTCATGAGGCCTTCCTTAGCCATTTCATGCCTTTGTGCTTCAACTGAAGGATATGTACTATATGATCTCTAAAGTCTCTTCAACCCCAAAAATTCTACTAGTTGTGTTTTCTGTATTTATGAAGGAGTGGAATCCAAGAAGACAAATATAACCCTGGCTTCAACTCTTACTTCCTCACCGTGCTCAATCAATATGCATTCACAATGATGTTCTGCCACACGTCCAATCTTGAAGTTGACTTATGGTCCACCCACAGGGAGAAAATATGTGAAAGGATTATTAACGGAGAAGAGAAGGAGCTAACAACAGAAGACATTGTGGAAAGTTATCTATTCCTTCATCAAGCATGTGTTTAGGACCTAATACATGAAAACCTGGGTTAGGTCCAGGAGATCTAAAAGAGGCACTGTCCTTGCTTTCATGAAACGCCTAGATTGATACTTAGAGCATTTCAGTCAATGAGGGAAAACAGTGGAGATGATTTTGCTTTTTATTGAGGTAAACCATACCACAAATATTTCATTATTATTAGCTCTTCTACCATTCATATTTTATGCATCTGACTTTCCTGCTTTCTTTCTTTTCTTTGAGACAGAGTCTCACTTTTTCACCCACGCTGGCGTGCAATGGCACAATCTCAGCCCACTGCAACCTCCACTTCCCAGGTTCAAGCAATTCTCCTGCCTCAGCCTCCCAAGTAGCTGGGATTACAGGCCTGTTCCAGCACACCTAGCTAATTTTTGTATTTTTAGTAGAGATGGGATTTCATCATGTTGGCCAGGCTGCTTCTGACCTCAAGTGATCTGCCCACCTCGGCCTCTCAAACTGCTGGGATTACAGGCATAAGCCACTGTGCCTGGCCAACTTTCCTTCTTTCTAATATACTAAAGAGTACTGGACTCTGATCCTTCTAGTTTCAGTTCAGCTGCAAATGGTATGATCTTAGGTAACAAGGCCAACCCACAATGCTTAGTTACCACCTCTCTTCAAAGACTGCTTAACACTTGTTCCTCATGCCTCAGGCAATTTTTATCAGGACATAAAGGTATTCAGGGCAACAAAAAATGTGTATAAGAACTCTATGATATAGATGATTTTATTAACTGTCAACAGTGATACCACTCATCCGTTTGAAGTTGCTTCTTCTCCCTAAAAGGTAATATGAATTTATAAACTTTTTTAATACAATAATTTATTTCACAAATTGCATTTTCCCTTTAGTATACAGGTCTATTTTCTGCATTTTGAAAAACAATTAATCTAGTTGCTCATCGAATTGCTATACAACTTTATATATTATATTATTTCATTTCCTTATTCTGACTCAGAAAGTATGGAGATCTATTTCTCTGGAATGAGGAGGGAAGATATGCTAAGTTTATTTAATAAAGGCTATTGAAAAGTTTTCCAAAATATTTCCCTTCTAGGTCACAAAAATCTGATCTCCTGCAAATAGCTGAATCTGAAAGACCCATCAGATGGCCAGAGTCACTGAAAATGCTTACTAAATCAACCCTTACTAGGGAAATCAGGAAAAGAAAGCACTTAAAGCAGCTCAGATTTGACAATTCTGACACTTGAAAAATCAAGTTAGCAAAGAAAGCTGCTGTCAAAAAAATGTGAACAAGGCCATTTATAATACAACCATGCCTACTCATTCATCTCTGTGTCCATTCAGTCCCTTCCAACATTTATTGAGCAACAAGTATGTGAAAGCACTGCACTTGGTGCTGGTCAGAACGCCAGGCTCTCACTGAATGCTCCCATCATTGGTGGACTGGTCTATTACCAAAATCACAGAGCAGCAGAGCATATTAAAGCAAGATAACACTGAATCGAACAAAGCCACATTTGAAAGGCAACCTTTTTTAATATCAGGTTGAACATCTCTTCCTATTTGCCCATCTGCTAACCTTTAAAAGATTCCTCTCATTGCTGATATTCCTCTCATTGCCCCATGAGCACCCAGCCTGCCTTCAATAGTATACAAAGGGCATCTTTGTTTTCCTCCAAGTGAACTCAGAGGCAAACCCGGGGAACAGTGAAACACCCGGGATGGAAATGAGGTGTCTCCGTGACAGCAGACTCCTTCTTTTGCCCCCATTTATCGAGATCAACGTGACTGAGTCACCAGTAGATGAAACCAATGATTGTCTTACTTGGCCTTCCTCACAGTCACCCCCTGAGTCAGTGGGTAAGCTGGGGTAAGAACCCAGCCTTGTCCTATGAGGCTGAGCGGGTCTACTATATTTATCCAGGGTCTCATGATTCTTAGTGCTTTTGCTCTGCCCTCTAATTTGCACTGTGCCTGCTATAATATCTAAACGGGAAGTTGCCAGCTAGAATGGTCATTATCCGAGAAATCTATTTAAACATGTTTATAAGGTCAAATGAAGTGGGTGGTGGATAAGCAAGACAGAAAACAACAAATGCTTTGGCTCAGCACAGACAGTGAGGCTAAAGCTAAAGACAGAAGTGTTTTCATGTCAAGTTTGCACATGGCACAAAAAGGCAGCCTAAGCATAATTATATATAAATGCAGCAATGAGCAGTCAAAATATTAAAACAACCAAATGATTTCTGTTTAAGAAGGTGGACAATGAATTTGACTTATGATAAGTCAATGGACCGACAGTTTGAGGCGAATGCCCGCAGAGCAGAGCCCAAGTTCAAATTTTGGAAATGCTCCTAGTGCATCCCAACCAGAGGGAAGAGCTGGGATAATCAAGAAAGATGCCCAGAATCAACCAAAAATGACCTGGGGGGTGGGGCACTTCACAATGGAATAGTGAATACTATCGAACAAGAGGGAAATAAGGAGATGAGGAAAAAACCTACTATCTCTGGGAGCCCAAGCTGGGATTCTTGTGTATTTAAGACTTTGATGAGCAGCTCTCTGTACCAAAGAAATCCACATCTTAGAGTTTCGAATCAACCATTTCATTATGTGACAGACCTCCAGGCTCTGCGAAGCCATTCTTCAACATCAAAGAGGAGGGAAAAGGAGAAAAGAAACTACTGTCATATGCCACTTAATGGAAGGGATACATTCCTTCTGAAATGCATCATTTGGCGACTTTGTCTTTGTGTGAACATCATAGCGTACTTACACAAACCCAGACAGTATAGCCTACTACACGCCTTGGATATATGACATAACCTATTGCTCCTGCACTACAAACGTGTACAGCATGTTACTGTACTCAATATTATAGGCAATTATAACACAATGGTAACTTTGTGTTATAATTACAAAATAAGTACAAAAAATTAAAAAGGGTACCCTGGTATAGGGCGCTTACCATGATTGGCGCTTGCAGGCCTGGAAGATGTTCTGGGTGAGTGGTGAGTGAATGTGAAGGCCTAGGACATTACTGTATACAACTGTAGACTTTATAAACACTGTACACTTAGGCTACACAAAATTTATTTAATTCTTTTTTCTTTCTTCAATAATAAATTACCCTTAGCTTACTGAAACTTTTTTACTTTATAAACTTTTTAATTCTTTTTAACTTTTTGACTCTTTCATAACATTTAGCTTAAAACACTAACAGATTGTACAACTGTATAAAAATATTTTCTCTCATATCTTTATAAGCTTTTTATATATTTTTTTCATTTTTAAAACTTTTTTGTTAAAAATGAAGACACAAATGCACACATTGGCCTAGGCCTACACAGGGTCAGGATCACCACCTTCCACCTCCACATCTTATCCCACTGGAAGGTCTTCAGGGGCAGTAACACACACAAAGCTGTCGTCTCCTATGATAACAATGCCTTCTTATGGCACACTCCTGAAGGACCTTCCTGAGGCTGTTTTATAGTGTTTTTTTAAAAAAGCAAAAGGAGTACTCTAAAATAGTGATAAAAAGTATGTATAAATCGGTAACATCATTGTTTATTTTCTTTTTTAAATATTATGCACATGTACAATGCATAATAGTTACGCTAGACTTTGTTTTTCTTTTTTTCTTTTTTTCTTTTTGAGACAGAGTTTTGCTCTGTCACACAGGCTGGAGTGCAGTGGCACAAATTGTGGCTCATTGTAGCCTCAAACTTCTGGGCTCAAGTGATCCTCCCACATCAGCCTCCTGAGTAGCTGGGATTACAGGTTCATGCCACCATTCCCTGCTGGTTTTCTTATATGGAACCACCATCCTATATGCGGTCTATCATTGACCAAAACATCATTATGCAGTGCATGACTGTGTCTCCTTGTTCTTGTTTCTGAGAAAGAGGGAAATGAGTTGGCAAGGCTTTCAGTGGCAAAGAGAAGTGTAGCATTTGAGAATGCTTCCCACACGTTCTACATGAGCTTGGATGCTAGTTTACAAAGATCGAGCAATTATATAGATTCTATGCCACCAAAAGAAATCTGGTATGGCTACTGTTGGAAAATTTGATACATGTGTGCATCCAGTCATTAAATCATAGAGAATAGTGTTTCTTATTTTATTATGAACTAAATTAATTTAATGACATCCTTTCCAAACAAAATTTACTTAGAAATGGTATTTCTGCCTGAAACTTGATTTGGCATGGTTTAGGCTAGAAATACATACTGTTTGCCCCTGTATCTCTTCTATTTTAGCACAAAAGTAAGCTCTTTTTTTTCCCCCTCTTTCTGGCCCTACCATTTAGTGAGAAAGTCATTGACAAAGAAAAGGAGCAAAGAAAGACCGGGAAGTACTGGGAAAAGAGTTAGGGAAAATGGGGGCAAGTAGAAAGAAGGTAAGAAGGGAGAGGTTACAGAATGACCAGAGAGAGAGTTAGGGTGAAGATGGAAGAAAGTAGCCATGATATGTTGAAGCAGTGGGTCTTCCCAGAGTGCTGCTGATCAGCACAGCAGCCACCAGCCACGTGGAGCTACTGAACACTTGAAATGTAGCTGGTCTAAATTGCAGTGTGCTGTGAGTGCAAAATACACAGCAGATTTTGAAGATTTTGTACCAAAAAAATTACAAAGTATCTCCTTAACATTCTATATTGATTACATGTTAAAATAATATTTTGGCTATACAGGGTTAAATAAGTACATTTTAAAATTTATTTCACCTATATCTTTTTATGTTCTTAATAGGGCTACTAGAAAAATGAAGATGAGCCATATGGCTCACATCATCTTTCCATCACACAGAATGCTGCTCTTGATCTTGATGAGAAATCATACGATTGCATCCCATTTTTTCTATCATGTCTACCGCACATAACCCTAGAGGTCTCAGCCCAAAAGTCAAGTTCTAATATAATCATAAATGCTTCAGTAGCAATTGGCAATGCCTGGCATCTCTTTTCTGAGGTAGGCAGCATATATAGCAGCTTCTAGTCCTCGGGATCCAGGGTACATGTAGGGGTGTCAGGAAGGGCAGTGCTCAGACACCACCTTGGGCGTTTCTGACTGAGAGCATGCCCAGCTGTCCCTCCCTTTTTGAAATGGAGTCTCTCTCTGTTGCCCAGGCTGGAGTGTAGTGGCACGATCTCGTTTCACTGCCACCTCTGCCTCCTGGATTCCAGTGATTCCCCTGCCTCAGCCTCCTGAGTAGCTGGGACAACAGGCACCCACCACCATGCCTGGCTAATTTTGTATTTTTAGTAGAGACAGGGTTTCACCATGTTGCCCACTGGTTTAGAACTTCCGAGCTTAGGCAAGTTTCTTACATAAATCCAGGCATAAGGAATTTCTTACATAAATCCAGGCATAAGGAAAACCTTCAGATGGTCTATGACTTTAGTAAATGTAAAGTACCTGTCCTTATAAAATCATATCAGTTATTTCAGCATCAATTTGGAGCTCAAAATGGGCCACTGCAGTGGGCTACTTCAGGAAATATCTATTGCCAAATTAGCTTTCAGAAAGTTTCTAGGCCAAAGGCTGTGTGTAGCCAATGTGGGAATAGCCAAGACCACCATTTTTCCCATCCAGCAGCCGGACTACTCAGCCTGGATGATCAGCTGAGGGCAAGGAAACCCACCTGTGTCCTTTAGGGCCCCTATAACAACCTCAGGTGGAGTCACTCCTTAATGTGAAGGTCTCCAATAGAGATCAACCTTGTCCCTCCTCCTGGGCAGTTGAGATCATTCTTATTAGAATGTTCACAAACAATTTCAAGGTAATTCTGAAAACGATATTGTACAATTTAGAGAGGCATTAAATTCATCTCCCCAGACACTGAACAAGATTTGATTCCAGGTCTAACTCTAAAATGAAGAAAAAGAATTTTAACCTTACATTTAAGCATCTACAGAGCATCTCAGTAATGAAAATGAATAAATTTTCCACTAAATTTATCACATGTAGAAAATTCAACCACTGGTTCTTTCTATAAACTGTCTTCACAGACCCAATACCACTTTTCATCTGCTAATTGCTATGAGGCAATAAATCTCTTATATGGAAATAATACAAATATAACTGCATGGCATATGTAGGCCATGTGTCCTAGCAAATCCATAAAAAATGTTTCATTTATGTTTGATGAAACACAGTATTAACATGTGACTAATAGTAATATGGGAATTAATTAATATGTGACTTAGCTCAGTACTGGAATAGTCAGTAAATATCTAAGAAACATTCATTCATTCAACAGCTATTTAGTGAGCAGCTACAATGCTGGAATTTGAATATTGTGTCTTCCCTGACTAACATGGCATTTGTGTGTAATAACATGAAATGGCATTTTTAAAAAAGTATCATAGTTAAGGTTTTCTAAAACAAAATCCTTAAGAAAAACTATTCTCCTACTAAAAGGATATTTTAATAACAAAAATATAAAAACAACCCAATCTTTTCTCTTTTGTCTCTGAGATTTTCAGTCAGGCTTGTTAAGCTGAAGATAACAAATACCCACTGCAACCAGCTTAAGCAAATGTAAGTATCTCAGGCAAGGAAGCGTAACAACCTCACAAAGAATTAGACTAGAAACTGTAAAGCTGTCAGAACCCCTCAGTTTCCCCATCTCTCTGGGAGCTCAAAGCTTCTTATTTCTGCTTTTGCCTGCACATCTGTATCCTATTTTTTCTTTTCTGATTATGCTTCTCTGCTCCTCCAAGCATATGACTACCAATGGCCCAACTTTGCATTATAGTCTGGCTCAAAACTTTAGCAAGATCTGGCCAATATCTTGGATTCCTGATTCTGGATCCTGGGCCAAAAGGATTTGATAGGTTCAGCCTGGGCTGGAAGTCCTCCAGAGGTCCAACCAGTTTTGACTGTGAGGGGGAAGCTACACCATAAAGATGGCACAGGAGCCCACCCCAAGGATGGGGAGATGAGACATTCTCAGAGAGAGAGAGGATGGGGTGTGCAGACACCTCCAAGTTTTTTCTTTGCTTGAACTGAACAGAAAACATTTTTAGTTGTGACCTTAGTATCAAGAGAATAGTCTAGTCCTAAACCTCACTCAACTTTGAAGAAAATCTATCAGAGTAAATGCATTTATCTGCCCTAGCTGGAAGCAAAGTTGCAGTTCATCCTGCTTGGCAAACTAGCCTCAATGAGCATGAAAGGAGTATTTGGCTTTTTCTTTTTAAGAATGTATCTGTCTTAGCTGCATTCAATTTAATTCCACGTTCTTTCTAACTGAAAGTCTCTGCGTATTTCTAAAGTTCTTCAGCTTGATTTTGCTCCTAAAACACATCACCCACATAGTTATGGTTGCCTTTGACACAATTTAGATGATTGTCTTGCCTTGGAAATTTGTCATTGCTACCATAATATCACATAATCCTAGAAACATTGTCACAATTCAAGTCAAAACCAAACACTTTTAAATCTTTCTATCTCCCAATATTCAGGTCAGCAATCTGCATCTATTTCCAGTTTTCCAGTATCGTTTTTTGAAATCAACTCACTCCTCTCTAAACACCTTTCCCGGGCTGATTTAATATAATTCTCATATTGGTGATATAGTAATGCAATTTCACTTGAAGCCTTCTTCCTATTTAGGAAAATCATTTTACCTTTACTTTGAAGGTACAATCAAACTTTTACCCTCAGTGCTTCAATTCTTACAAACTAATCCAATTTAAAAATTATAAAACTAATGAATATTTAAGCTTACTAAATATAGCTTCCCTCCTGGACATGAAAAATGATTTAACTCTTCTTTTCTCATCAGACAATATTTTTCAGACTAGGTCAATATGTGCCCACTGTAAAGATGTGACTTCACTTAGGGGTTCAGTTTTTCTCAGAGGGGATAATAACCTTCTGAGAATAAAATCGAGTTTGCATGTGTTTATTAAAAATACTATTTATCTAGAAAGATTTCTCAAAACACACCCACAAAGATGATCTTATTTTATCTTTATAACAATTTTATGAATGAGCAATACCGAGGGGAAAATATTATCCATCCCATTTTAAAGATGAGCAAACCAAGATCTGAAATAAATAACTCCGTGACTTAGCCATAACCTTCCAAAGAAGCCTTGCCCTGATCTGCAGGATGGAAGGGGTCAAACCATGAGTTCCCTAATGTCCCGTTCAGCAATGATATTTCATTTTTAATTAATCAAATTAAAATAAAATGTTCTCAACAAAAGGCACAGTCTATCAATAAGGCTGAAGCTAAGAATTGAGATTCTTCTTTCAGGTTCTTCAACAAGGAGTAGGGAAACATCATGAAATGAAACAAAAATAGGATGTTACAACTCAGGAGTATGAAGTCACTGAATTAGAGGTTCCATGTCTAAGGTTATGACAATACCCAGAGTGAATTATAGAAGACAGTGTAAATAATTCTAAAGGCGAAGCTCAACTTTCATTGACAGAGTCTTAGCAACAAGTGGAATATTTGAAGCAGAACAAAAAAAAAGTTTACCTTTCAAGCTGTAAAATGGTCATGTTGAAAAATTCCATCTTTTTTCCAGCCAAGTGACCCAAATAAAGTTACAAATGCAGGTGGACAAAGAGCAATTTTTCAAAATGAAAAGGTTTTTATACAAGAAATGTCGTTTTCACAAAGATCCTCTTTGGATCATGGCTTGCTGCCTGTGCCAGATTTAGCAAACATGTCAGAGGCAAAAGTCTCTAAGCTCAGCATGGGACTGTTGAAACTCTGCCCTAAAGTATATGCCTAAGCTACAGGGGGTGCTTACCCTCAGGGACACTGATGTCCAAGCACTCAGTTCAGGAAACCTGTCACCAGATAACTCACTCTCCTAGACCAGCTGTGAACTTGGCATTGCCTGGCAGGATCTTTAACCACCGTTAAATAAAAACCTTGCACTAAGGTTTTAGAGCTGCCCACAGGAGCAGCTCTACCCCAAATCAATGCTTGCAATTTAAAGGATGTGCCCTTGTGATTTTTTTTATTTTGGGCTTACGCTTGAGATGACTATTTCTTTTCTACCTATGGTGTCTTTTTTAAAAAAGTAGCTTTATTGAGATATAATTTATACATTATAAAATTCAACTATTTAAAGCATAATATAAAATTAAATGGTTTTTAGTATGTTCAGAGTTACACAACCATCACCATCATCTATTATTAGAACACTTTCATCACCCCCCAAATAAATGTACTCATTAATAATCACTCTCCTTCCCCACCAACCACAGCCCTAAGCATCTACTTTCTGTCTCTATAGATTTGCTTATTCTGGACATTTCATAGAAATAGAACCATACAACAGAGGGTCTTTTGTGATTGGCTTTTAAAATTAGCGTAATGTTTTCAAGGTTTGTCCCTGCTGTAGCACATATCAGTACTTCATTCCTTTTTATTGCCAAATAACATTCCATGGTACAGCATAACGCAGCTTGTTTATCCATTCATCACTTGGCGGTCATTTGGGCTGTTTCTACTTTAGGGCTACCATGAATAATACTGCTATGAACATTCACATGCAAGGCTTTGTGTGGACGTATCTTTTCATCTATCTTGGGTAGACATCTCTTGGGTTATATGGTAAAGCTATGATTGTCATTTTGGGGACGTGCCAGGCTGTCTTCCATGGCACCCACACTGTTTTCCATTCCCATGAGTGACATATGAAGGCTTCATTTACTCCACATCCTCACAAATACTTGTCACTGTGTGTATGGCCCATGGGATGTTAATGCAAATGGCAGGTCTTGACCAGTTGCTTCTTCATCACAGTCTCAGTAGATCTGGAAGTGACCATTCATCTCTTTGATGTCATCTCTTTGGGAGATTTCAAAGTGCCTATTTTGTACACTTGAGTCAGATAACCCCAAACATACCTTGAAAAAATACTTTGTCATTTTTGCATGATGTGATACTATTTCATTTCATCCATGTAGCCAGGTTTTAAGCATTTACTACCTTCTTGGTCTCCTCTCTAGAGTCCCAGGTTTCACAGATCCAAGTGCAAAGATAACCAGTAGATAGTTCAGCCAAAAGAATTTTAGACGTCTCCAAAATGACAATTAGCACAGAAACTCAGGATGTCATCACTACTTATCATTTTGATAATAATACTACCTGGTAATTATTTATTTTTAACCAGGATGTAATCCAAAGACTGTCAAGCCTCATTTCTCAAAATGATGTCTGTGACCCACCTGCATCAGAATCACCTAGGCAAGGGAGTGGCTTGCTAATTATCGAGACACCCTGCCCACTTCAAAGCCACCATATTGGAACATCTAGGAATGGAATAAAGGAACATGCATGTATAATGAGGGACAAGGTGAGTGTGGTGTGCCATAACACATGAGAATCTCTGCTGTCAAGGCTGGAGTATGTGTCTGAGCCTGGCCACCCTCTGGAGAAAAGAGTGGGAGAGCTCAGGGGATATATGCCCCAGAGGTTACTTGCATGTATATCCTAGCTATGGCAGTAAGGGAGGCTGAATAGGGAAATTTAGTTTAGCAAGGAAGAAACAATAATTTTATAGAGCATAGGCAGTAGTTTTTTATACTGTCCTAGAGGCAAGAACCCTGAATTTATTTGAAATGGGTCAGGGTATATCCACCGGACCTAGTTTAAGGTGTGAGCCTATCGTGCTCATTACATTGAGCTGCACCCCTGCAAGAGGACTTGAAATGTGGCTCTCTGGGCGAATGGAAATGAAAATCCACCATGTGACACTGGGACCTGGGTGGAGAAGCCAACGGGAGGACTGAGACACTGGCTGATTCAACCCGGCAGGTTTGGGAAGAACCATGAATGTCGTCCAGCCAACTCGGCTCCTTTGGGGCCATGGAGGTAAAGGCAGGTACAGCGGTGCTGACTACCTCTGACGTGGTGAATACGGAGGGACAGTATTAGGTGGCTCCTCCTGGAAAGGGAACTCTGGGAAGGGCCACAGTGGGGGCAGCTGGGCAGCTGTTTCCAGGAGGACAAAGTCTCCAAAGCCCAGAGCCAACAAGTGGTGGCAGTACCAATAGGAGGATGGTCATTTCTCATGTTAAAGAAGGAGCAAATTTCCTTTATCTGAATCCCACCTAAGTGATCAAAATCTCATCCCAGCAGCTGCAGCCGAGAGTGGGTTCTGAGTCCCCAGAGGGAGGAGCAGCCAACAAGGCAACTCTGAGCTAAAATCCTGCAGATGGACTGCATTGTAACTCAGAAGGGCAAGTCCTCAAAGCGATCCTAAATCGACAGAGTCAAGAGTCAGAATCCTGGATTGAAACAAAGGAAGCAGATCCTGGCAATGACTATGAGCCCTAAACGATGTGCGCCTCCTTCCATGGGCAGGCAGGGGAGGCCACAGAGCAAGGGCTAAGAGTACAGCCAGGGTCGGGAGATTAAGCCTGGAGGTACTTCTGGGGCTGGTCCCTGTCTGGAGCTTGCTTGAGAAGAGAGACACTCGGGACTGAGTATTTCCTAGGCTTGGTGTATTCTACCCAAGGTGTGAGTCTGAGCCTTTCCAGTTCTCTCTGGAAGGAGCTAGAAAAGACACTTGAGGGGCAGAGAAGGAGTTCTCAAACTGTTGCTTGCTGGGGTTGTGAATCACAGAAGCCCCGGTTGGGTGGCTGCCTGCCTTTTGAACTCTCCACTGGGGCTGTGGGTGTAAACCTATGAGTTTATTATTTTCAAGATTCTTGAACACTCTCAGTAGGCTCTGAACACACACACTCAGATGCCCGCCTATAAACACCCACCCCAGTAACCAGATACCACAAACCGCATAGATGGCCAACGCTCCTCTAGAGATGAGAGCTGATACCGATCCCTTTGAATCAGACCTGAGAGGATCATTTTTCAGCAAGAGACAAAGGGAGGAAGCCTGCATTGTCTCAGCAACGCTGGTGAGGGTTCGGATACCAAACCTATCTGGGCTGGAAACCTCCAGCTATCAGGTTTCCTAACCAAACTCGAAGTATTTCCTGGTCTGAGCTGGCCCTAAAATGCCAGAAGTGCCCTGGAGCTCCTGGCATTTTGGTATTTCCAGCAGTTAGTGGTGTTGAAAAATTCTTTGGGGGGGAAAGAAAACCTAGGCAGTGATTTCACCAAAGAAAAAACAAACAAACAAATGCCTCCGCAAGGGTGAGAAGATGAGCTGTATTTTTACTTTAATTTCAGGAAAAAATTCAGTTCTACATTTTATCTGCTCCAGACTGTTTGCTGGTACATGGGACAATAACAGGAAGACTGGCATCTGTCACGACGGTCAAGCTGTGGATCTAACTTTTATCCTCTGTCAATTAGGTATTTCAAGTTTTCACACAGACTTAAAGTCATTAGCTGGGAATCTTAATGCGAGCAGAGGCTTTCAAAGAGGCCTCTTCCTGGTGCTGCTGAGAAGGCTGAGTGAGGACACACTCAAGCCGTGACCAAGTGCTGATAACTGGAGAGGGGTGAATTTATGAAGTGAGCAGCTCATCAAAAACACAAGTCGCTCAGAATTCTTCGAAGCAGGTGCGAAATGACCAGGTTTCAACAGCTGAGGTAGGATGATACTTTGTAATAAGAGAAGCCATTTCTGGGACAGGGTCGAGTGAGACCAAGATTAATCAGGGCAGGCTGCGATGAAGCCAGCGCATCGGAGCTGGGTTAACCCACGCGGAGATGGCAGGCCGGCAGCTCAGCAGGGAATGCAGGTGGAGAGGGGAGCCACGGGAGGCCCACGCGGACCCCAAGGGCCTCGGGAATGGCTAAAACAGAGCCGCACCCCAGCATCAGGAGGCAATGCGTGCAATGTGTAGCACACTGCAGGCTTTCGTTTCATTCCATACATGAAATATTTATATATAATTAATTTATTAACATATTTATGTTTTCCATTGAAAACGAAGTTTTCAACAATTTGCAAACCAAAAATAGCAGCAGCCGTGGAGGAGACTTTACTAATGATTTTCTGCCTCTTTCTTTCAAATGCTTGAAACAGTCAGTAATGATCCAGTTTGTCTCCTGTTTCAAATTTTTGGTTTCCTTAAAAGGCATTCAAATGGTATGCAAACTTTTCCTCTTTTTTTTTTTTTTTTTTAAGTGCATCAACCCAACAAGTCAGGTGAATTTTATTGATTGTGCTTTTTGGAGTTGAGTTAGGGGGAAAAAAAAAAACCAACAGTATCTTAAGGCACACATTCTCCAGCCAGAGCTTGGAGATTATAGGAGAGCCTTTCCCAGCGTCTGTCAACACCAGAGCAGCTCAGAAAGGTCTGCATCTTTGAAAGATGGGATGCACGTGTGCCACAGCCGGCCCCGTGAGAAGGGCACTTGGCCAGGAAGTCCCCTGCAGAGCCACACTCAAGAGAAACGACATCCCTGAGCTGAGTGAAGGTCAGTGCCAGCTTCTAACACCGTTGAGATTATGTGCATTGTGTTTTTAATAAACAGAAATGGTGTGAAATTCTATGGAGGAAAGAAAGTGTTTCAGGTAAATTCAGGTAGCGTTCCTGAAGACCAGACATTCAAAGTAGTGTACAAATAAGCTATTGTTTTCATCTTTTTGTTTTCCTTTGACTGCTTTGAGAGGTCAGAGCGTCAGACAACACTAGCTACATAATTTGCAGATCCCAGTGAAAAATGAAAATGCAAGCCTCCTTGTTCAAAAAATATTAAGACTTTTGGTGGGTGCAGTGGCTCACATCTGTAATCCCAGCACTGTGGGAGCTGAGGTGGCCTGAGGTCAGGAGTTCAAGACCAGCTTGGCCAACATGGTGAAACCTTGTCTCTACTAAAAATACAAAAAAAAAAAAAAAACTAGCCAGGTGTGGTGGTGCACGCCAGTAATCCCAGCTACTAGGGAGGCTGAGGCAGGAGAATCGCTTGAACTAAGGAGGCAAAGGTTGTAATGAGCCAAGATTGCGTCATTGCACTCCAACCTGGGCAACAAGAGTGAAACTCTGTCTCAAAAAAAATTTTTTTTAAGACTTTTACCATGGCAACAACAGGGCATCTGCCAAGAATGGGGCTCTTTGGAGCTTCACCTCCTGGCTTTGGGGATGGCTCTACCCTCAAATACAAAGCCTATAGGCAATGGGGCCCCTACTTCTTCCTCCAACAAGGCAGTGCTATGCAGGTAACTCTTCAAGCTCTGCCATCTTGCTGAAGGTCTCTCTCTTTAGCCTTTGTCAGTCCCGTCAGGAAACTGAGAGTTCTCAGCTGCAAAAGCAGCAAGGCTAGGGCAGCTTACTGAGCAGAAGCCATAGAAAGCACCAAGTTTTTTAGATTTTAGTTCCTAAAAATAACAATTGTCATGGGATATATTTCTGATTATAAAAATAATACATGTTTATTGAAGAAACACAAATAAAAAAAGCAGAAAGAAAACAAAATCACCAATAATTCCACCACGTGGACATAGCCACTGGTCACATACTATTATATGTCCTAATTTTTTCTACAGATTTTTATATATATGTTTATAAATATAAATTTTCTAAAATGGGATTATACTGTATGATATTGTTTCTGAAACTTTTTCAAATTTAATGTTTTAATATTTCTCTGTCATCAAATATTCTTTAGTTGCCTCATTTTTAGGGGTCAGACAGTGGCGATACATAGACACATATAAATATGGAGAGAGAATGTATCTTTTGCAATGTATTTAACACACATATACATGTAATTTATATTAATATTCTCATATATACACCTACATGTATATACACAGATCAAAGTACATTTAAAGTAGATTGTATGAATTTGGTCATTATTCACAAAAACACCGTTGTCTGTGTCTGGCCACACTGGTCAGCATTTGCATCCTTCACAGCATTTAAAAGTGAGGGGTTTAATTCACATGTACCCCTAAACCTTAAATAAAAGTTAAAAAAAAAAGAGGAGTTGAATTAATTTTTTTTCAATCACAAACTAAAAAAGAAAAAGAAAAAAAAATCAGGGCATCTCTATCTTCTGAAACAATTTTATCCCTGAATAATTGGCACGTTTTGTCCAATGATTAGTTCGCTGAGTGCAATCCTGTTGGGTCCAAGAGGTAAATGGTATTTCTTGGTCTTTGCAGGTGATGGCTCATTTGGAATCAACAAATGTTCACGGAGTGGATAACCAGTGATATTCCTGCTCTTCAAATGGGGGCATTTCCTCATGCAGTCACGCAGGCAGGGGCGGCCAAGAGCCTCCAGATTAAAAAGAATAATACTAATAACACACCAAAATGTTTCAATGCATGACGGGGTGTTTCAGAAGTGGCTTTTCATTTCAACATTCTTTCAACCGTTCCATCAACTTCTCATAAAATTGATAGTAAATACTTTTTAAGGTGGGGTGTGTGTGCTGGTATTTTGGTGTGATTTGTTTTGTGTTATTGAAATATGCTACCCTGGAAAGTGTTCAGCTATAAATGCCATTCTTTATAAACATGAGCTGGGCCACTGATGCCTGGCTTTGCAGTTCTCTTTGAACTGAAGTTTTGCTGCTTTCTATGGCCTTCTTGCCACAGAGCAAATGTCTGGGAATAAGAAATGGAGAGGCAAAGGTCGTGAAGTTATAGTGGAAAGAATCAGCATCTCTCCCAGTAGTCAGGACTGGCTGACATGGATCTGCAGCTCCCTCGTGCCAGGGCCTGAGCTGGGTGCTGTCATGCAGCTTCTCTCATTAACCCTCAGCAGCTCTTTCAAGTATTACTAGCTCTGTTATTAAGAGGAAATGGAGAATCAGACCACTTACGTGCCTTGCCTAAAGTCAATCACCGTTAGATCCCAAAAATGAAATGGGATCAGATCTTCTCATTCTCCAGGCAACATTGCTTTTCCAACTAATCTGCCCCACCTCCTTGGAGGGACAGGAACAAGGACCTGCCCTGTCCTATTTCTTTTCCTTAATTCCTTCTTTCCTTCCCTCCTTCCTTCCTTCCCTCCTTCCCCCCTTCCTTCCTTCCTTCCTTCCTTCCTTCCTTCCTTCCTTCCTTCCTTCTTTTCTTCCCTCTCTTTCTCTCTTTCTGATGGAATTTGGTTCTTGTTCTCCAGGCTGGAGTGCAGTGGCGTGATCTCGGCTCACTGCAACCTCCACCTCCCCGCCTCCTGCCTCAACCTCTTGAGTAGCTGGAATTACAGGCATGCGCCACCATGCCAGGCTAATTTTGTATTTTTAGTAGAGAAGGGGTCTCTCCATGTTGGTTAGGCTGGTCTCAAACTCCCGACCTCAGGTGATCTGCCTGCCTCAGCCTCCTGAGTGCTGGGATTATAGGCATGAGCCACTGCACCCAGCCAGCCCTGATCTATTTCTATGGAGTACTCTGAGGGTGGTTCTGGTGCATGGCAGTACCTGGTAGCTTTCAGAATTTTTCACTCTCCACATTTGACAGCATTAGCTAGTGACCAGCTTGTGTGTATTCCTTTAAAGATCATAACCTTGGTTAGACAACCCCAGAGGAACATGCCAACATTTTCTTGGTGATCTTAACAGTGGCCTTTGGACTTTCTCTAAGAGTTGAAAAAAGAAAGAATGTCTTTGTACGTGTGTGCACGCACACTTGTGTTTGTGTGTATACAATGGACATGAAGCAGTGATGAGTAGGAGCTGGGAGACAGAAGGAACAGGGACCTCTGGAACTTCACTCAGTAACATAGGAAAGTTGAAGTGCACCCATCCGGTGCCATAGATCCTGCCTGGCTTCTTTCCATGGTTCCCCTGCCATGTGCATATCCACATTCATCCCACACCATTCATTCCACACATATGCACCAATGCAAATATTTCAAGATTCTCTGCAGGGCTATCATGGCTACTCTAAGGGTTCTAAAATGCTTCCTGGGTCAGATTATTTCTAGACAACAAACTCCTACATCAGTCAGGCCAGGAGAGGCTGCTAGGTCCAGCAGGGTCTGAGCACAGCTCCTCAGACCCTGCAGGGATTGCCCTCTGATCGCTCTCCTTCCACTGTAATACACACACACCCCATTACACAACTAGGGTTTCCCCCTTCCAACCAGGTACATCTTTTACTTAAAGAGGAAACCATTAGGAACTTACGAGACAAGCTGGGCCAAGGAAATGTGCATGTCACATGGTCCCACTGCAGTGGTAGTGTGGAAAAGACCTGGAAAATGCACAAGACACCTGTCACGGACGAAGTGAGCCATGAACTGTGAGGGGAGTTTATGCCCCTTCAAGGGCTGTGGCCTCTACATTCATCCCACCTGATTCACCTTCACGGCTCAGAAACACTTGTTAAACAAATACGTTGCTCTGACTTATGGGACAGCATCACCTGGGAACTTGTTAGAAATGCAGAACCTCACACCCCACCCCAGACCAATGCATCTGCACACACTTGAACAAGTCCCAGGTGGGCCACATGAACACAGATGCTCAGCTCTAAACTCCAGAGGAGGGACTGTCAACCTGGTTGTCTAGCAGGATCACCTGGAGAGATTTGTAACTGGCCCACCATTAGTCTGTGATTGAATTTACCTGGGGTGTGGTCCAGGCATGGGTATATTTTGGTTTTTTTTTCTGTATTTTTTTTAATTGCACTTTAGGTTTTGGGTTACATGTGAAGAACATGCAAGATTGTTGCAAAGGTACACAGATGGCAGCATGATTTGCTGCCTTCCTCCCCTTCAATGGGTATGTTTTAAAACACCCCTAGCTAGGTTTGTCAAACATAGCAAACGAAAATACAGAATGTCCAGTTAAATGTGCATTTCAGATAGAAATTTTTTTTACTGTACATACAAATACTGTGCATATTATATACAATATTTGGGACTCACATTAAGAAATTATTTGTGTTTATTTAAAATGTAAGTTTAACTGAGCATCCTGTATTTAATTTGGCAACCCAGTCCCCAGATGATGCTAATGTACATCCAGGGTTAAGAACCACTCCTCTAAATCAAGCCTACTGTTATGCAAATACTTGTCCTGAAATTTCCTGAATGATCCTGATGTTAACTATTCTCTTCCAAGCTGAACATGGACCATACTTTTGGACGGAAGACCTTTCTCATCATGGTCTTGAGCAACTATGAGGCCCATGCAAGTCTAATAATGCCAGTGGATGGAGAAATTGACTTGCCAGGTGACCTTACATATATGAACTGTATTTAATAATTTTGTCCTGTGTCATGTATCTACTTTGTTGGGACTCCCTAAATGCCCTGTACTCCACTATTTTTAAAATAAATTACCAAAATGCAGCAGTTAAAGGTATTTTTCAAATTTAATTAGGTGTCTTATATTTTTATTTGCTAAGTCTGGCAACTCAATGGAGAAACCACTCTGTTAAAATCCTGGGGAATTTATCCTGAGAAATGTGTCCTCCTAGATTCAGTACTTGTCTTGACCTCTGTTCAAGTTTTTTAGACCAGATCTCTGAATTTCAGCAGGTCAAGTCTGCTGGAGAAATGTGGCTACTCTATTAGCCAAGAATTTCAGTTCATTCTTCACTGTTCCTGTTATTTAAGTTGAGTTTAGTAGTTTGGCATTTATCTCACTCATATTTCACACATGGGATAAATTAATATTGACAGACATTTGTTGCTAATAAAATGATCCCAAACTTCTTGGTACTTTCTTGTATTATTTTGAAAAGAATAAAATTAAGGCTGCAGTGGCTATTAAAACAGGGAATGGGGACCCACAGATAAGTCAGAATGCACGGGAAATGACTATTCAGAGACTGCTGGCTCCCACATGGAACCAAGAGTTGCAGATTCTACAGAAAAGATGGAGGAGTTGATGGCTTTCAAGTATGCTCAGCCAAATAACACAAACATTTTAGGAAACTCTCTGTGAGAGTCTTGGTTGGGACCCAGTTGGCTGAGAGGAGATGGGGTTGGGAAGGGGAGTGAGACGATGATGACCTTATGCTAGAGAGAGCCTGAGGGGACAACTGAAGACCAGGCCAGCCTCCTCTGGGAGATATCTGTATTTTTGTCATTTTCTCTCCATTCCTATTCCATCTTTACTTTGGGCCAGGGATCAGCAAAGTATCTGTGTGTGAAGGAAGGCTGAATAGATACCAAGTCTTAATTTGCAAGCTGGATGTTCAGGTTGAAGAATTTTGCCAGTAGGCATCAAGAAAGAAGGAAGAAAGGAAAAGAATGACGGAAGAGTTAAGAGATATGGGAGACAGATATAGAAGTGTCAACATTTTCTAATAGGATCCCAGAAGGAAAAATAAGAATAAATGGAGGGAAGGAAATGGTGGGCCAAGCAAACAACAAACAACTACACATCTGAAAGACTGGATTAGCATTTCAAGGCATCAATGTCATTCAGACTAAATTCTCTGACCACAGTGCAATAAAATGAGACACCTAAAAAATGGCAGTTTTTGTAAAATTCCATGTGTTTAGACTCCAATAAAGATACCACTGAACAATATTTGATTTCAAGAGAAAATCAGGTAGAAAAGTGATTAAAAATCTAGAGATCTGTGACAAGAAAAGCATTGCATTTCAAAATTAGTGGGATGCAGCTAGAGCAGTGCTTACAGGACTGTGGAGGGCTTTAAACATATGAAACAAAAAACAGAGCAGGTAGAAAATGAGCTATTTAACTCAAGAAGGTGAAGAGTAATAGAACCTACATAACGAAACAAGAAGGAAAGAGATGAGGGATGTAAACACTGGGAGAGACAAAGAGAAAGAGAATAATTAATACGAAAAATAAAAGCCAGTCTTTTGGAAAGCCCATACGACTTATTAAAGAATGGCGACAAGGACTACAAATAAATGAAATACATAGCAGAAAGAGAATATAACTATAGAAATACTCGAGTTTTAAAAAATATTACAATATTATAAACAACTAAATGTTAATAAATATGAATGGAGTGTATGTATATAACATATTAATATAATCTATATGTGTGCATATATATAAGTAATTTGTATACAGATAGAGGACATTACTTTTATACTTTTACAAATGACTTTTATAGACAGAGGACATCTTATAGAAAACAAATTACATATATAGATAGAGGACATCTAGCTATATACAAATTACTTATATATACACATACACACACATATACACAATTATGATCCTGGGACCAGCATCACCTGGGAACTTCTGAAAAATGCAAATTTTCAGGCTCCTTCCCAGACCTCCTGAATCAGAAACTGGGACTAGTGGACAAGCTGATCTCATTCCTTAAGAACACCTGAAGTCAACTATCACCAGGAGAATGTTACATAGGTGACTAATTACAAAGGAATGGAGGCGGCCGGGCATGGTGGCTCAAGCCTGTAATCCCAGCACTTTGGGAGGCCGAGGCGGGTGGATCACGAGGTCAAGAGATCGAGACCATCCTGGTCAACATGGTGAAACACCGTCTCTACTAAAAATACAAAAAATTAGCTGGGCATGGTGATGTGTGCCTGTAATCCCAGCTACTCAAGAGGCTGAGGCAGGAGAATTGCCTGAACCCAGGAGGTGGAGGTTGCGGTGAGCCGAGATCGTGCCATTGCACTCCAGCCTGGGTAACATGAGTGAAACTCCGTCTCAAAAAAAAAAAAAAAAAAAAAGGAATGGAGGCATGGAGAAGCCAAATATATGGGTTGAACCACATATGGGGCACCTCTAAATCCCCCAAATCTTCCACCCCTGCAACCTGGTAGCAGGCTCTACAGGCTGCCAAGGGTCTCCCGGGGCAGTTCTTGCTTGCTTCTGCCATCTAGCTGAGCCACTTGGCCCTTGTTTTAAAGGAATGGCAGGAGTTCTCAACATGGTTACTCATTCTTTCTTCATTTTGGAGAGCAGGCAAAGTTACTTCTACATGGAGTGACAAGCTGACCCAGAGGGCAGAATGTTCATATTTCCCTTTTCCGGGTACCCCCTCTTTTCTTTCCTTATCCCTTTCCTCCCATCTTCTCCATGGCACTTTGGCTGGAAGGGACTCACATTTCTGTGGCACTCCAGGGCAAAAGTCAGCCAGGTGAGAAATAGTACATCAGGGTCAGCCTTCCTTTCCGTTGTCTCACGGAACTTCTAGTCCTGCTTTTCTTTGCTAAAAAGTAGCAGACCTCGTGGTTAGGAACACAGACTTGAGGGAGAGAGAGAGAAACGTGCCTCGAAGCCAGTTGTGACTATGTCAGTTACAAGCTTAGACAAGCCACTTCACTGAGCCTCATTCTCCCTGTCTTTAAAACTATTCAATTGCATTGACCTCAGTGGGCCTTGTCATGACTTTCAGCTAGGTGAACTGTAAAGAGCCTGCGTTATTTGCCTCTCACTTATACTCAGTAATTGCACTTCCGTTGTCAATACTGAATTTATTATTTTTAACACCCCAAATCAGATTCCCACATGGAAATATTAGGGGGTTCTATTTTCCTTGTACGTAATTCCTGGGCCTATATTGCCTTAGATCCATGCTGTATCCTTCTCTGTTCTGCTCCCCATCACAAATGGGAAGACTGCATCTCCTGGGGCTCCCAGGACAAGTGACTTTGAATGGGTTCAGCCAGAGGTATTTCTTCCCTTCCTGCTCTATCTGGGTGACATTTCTGCAGAGGCTGCATCTTCCCTGGCCTCTAGCTCCTGTCTTATGGTCCCAGCTTTCATTGAATGAACCTCATCCTTAGGACTTGGTAATACAGCTTGGCTGTGTCCCCACTCAAAATCTCATCTTGAATTATAATCCCCATAATCACCATGTGTCAAGGGTTGGACCAGGTGGAGGTAACTGGATCATGATGGTGGTTTCCCCATGCTGTTCTTGTGATAATGAGTGTGTCTCACAAGATCTGATAATTTTATAAGTATCTGGCATTTCCTCTGCTTATATTTTCTCCATCCTGCTGCCCTGTAAAGAAGGTACCTGCTTCTCCTTTGCCTTCTGCCATGAATGTAAGTTTCCTAAGGCCTTCCCAGCAATGCAGAACTGTGAGTCAGTTAAACCTCTTTCCTTTATAAATTACCCTGTCTGTGGTACTTTTTCATAGCAGTGTGAGAACAGACGAATATAGTAAATTGGTACCAATGTAGTGGGGCCACTGCTGTAAAGATACTCAAAAATGTGGAAGTGACTTAGGGTAACAGGCAGAAGTTGGAATAGTTAGGAGGGCTCAGAAGACAGGAAGATGTGGAAAAGTCTGGAACTTCTTAGAGACTTGTTGAATGGTTTTGACAAAAATGCTGATAGTGATATGGACAATAAAGTCCAGGCTGAGGTGGTTTCAGATGGAGATAAGAAACTTCTCGGGAACTGGAGCAAAGGTGACTCTTGCTATGGTTTAGCAAAGAGACTGACAGCATTTTGCCCCTGCCCTAGAGATCTATGGAACTTTGAACTTGAGACAGATGATTTAGGGTACCTGGCAGAAGAAATTTCTAAGTAGCAAAGCATCCAAGAGGAAGCAGAGTATAAAAGTTTGGAAAACTTGTAGCCTTATGATGTGATAGAAAAGAAAAACCCATTTTCTGGAGAGAAATTCAAGCCAGCTGCAGAAATTTGCTTAAGTAAAGAGGAACTGAGTGTTAGTCACCTAGACAATGGGGAAAATGTCTCCAGGGCATGTCACAGAGCTTCACAGCAGCCCTTCTCATTATAGGCCCAGAGGCCTAGCAGGGAAAAATGGGCCCAGAGCTCCCCTGCTCTATGCTGTCTCAGGACGTGGTGCCCTGCATCCAAGCTGTTTCAGCTCTAGCAGTAGCTCAAAGGGGCCAAGGTACAGCTCAAGCCATTGTTTTAGAGGGTGCAAGCCCCAAGTCTTGGTGGCTTCCATGTGGTGTTGAGCTTGTGAGTGCACAGAAGTCAATAATTGAGGTTTGGAAACCTATGCTTAGATTTCAGAGGATGTATGGAAACACCTGGATTTCCAAGCAAAAGTTTGCTGAAGAGGTGAGCCCTCATGGAAAAGCTCTGCTAGGGCAGTGCAGAAGGAAAATGTGGGATTGGAGCCCCCACACAGAGTCCCCACTGGGGCACTGCCTATTGGAGCTGTGAGAAGAGGGCCACCATCCTCCAGACCCCAGATTGTTAGGTCCACTGACAGCCTGCACCATGCGCCTGGAAAAGCCACAGACACTCAACACCAGCCTGTAAAAGCAGCCAGGACAGGGGCTATACCCTGCAAAACCACAGAGGCAGAGCTGTGAAGGCTATGGGAGCCCACCTCTTGAATCAGAGTAACCTGAATGTGGGACATGGAATCAAAGGAGATCATTATTGAACTTTTAAGGTTTAATGACTGCCCTATTAGATTTGCATGGGGCCTGTAGCCCCTTTGTTTGGGCCAACTTCTCTTATTTTGGAATAAGTATTTTTACCCAATGCCTGTACTCCCACTATATCTAGGAAGTATCTAAGTTTTCAAAAAAAAATTTTTGAGATGGAGTTTTGTTCTTGTCACCTAGGCTAGAGTGCAATAGCACAATCTTGGCTCACTACAACCTCCATCTCCCTGGTTCAAGTGACTCTCCTGCCTCAGCCTCCTAAGTAGCTGGGATTACAGGTGTGTGCCACTATACCCAGCACTTTTTTTTTTTATGGTATTTTTAGTAGAGACGGGGTTTCACCAGTTGGCCAGGCTGATCTTGAACTTCTGACCTCAGGTGATCCACCCACCTTAGCCTCCTAACTTGCTTTTGATTTTATAGGCTCCTAGGCAGAAGGGACTTGCCTTGTCTTGGACTTTTGGATTAATGCTGGAATGAGTTAAGACTTTGGAGGACTGTTGGAAAGACATGATTGTGCTTTGAAATGTGAGGACATGAGATTTGGGATGGCCAAGGTATGGAATTATATGGTTTGGCTGTGCCCCACCCAAAATGTCATCTTGAATTGTAATTCCCTTAATTACATGTGTTGAGGGCAGGACCAGGTGAAGTTAATTAGATCATGGGGGTGGTTTCCTCCATGCTGTTCTCATGATAATAATTGAGTCTCGCAAAATCTAATAGTTTTGTAAGCATCTGGCATTTCCTCTGCTTGCACTCACTCTGTCCTGATGCCCTGTGAAGAAGTGCCTGCTTTTCCTTTGCCTTCTGCCATGATTGTAAGTTTCCTGAGGCCTCCCCAGCCATTCAGAACTGTGAGTCAATTAAATCTCTTACCTTTATAAATTATCCAGCCTTGGGTATTTCTTCATAGAAGTGTGAGAATGGATCAATACACTTGGGAAGATTGCTTCTTCCTTTTGCCAATATGGCTTAGTGGGGGGCAGTGGATTTCCAGCTCTTTCTCATCTTTGGGTTACTATTTTTTGTTTCTCCATTATTCTTCATCTCTCCTCCCCTTTGTAATTTTTTCCTAAATTCAGTTCTTTCTGTGGTAACATTGGATGTGGTTTTTATGTTTCTGACTAGAACACAATAGACAGTCCTGTCTTGTAATTAACATTTTCTCCCTTATTTAGGATCAGTATGAATCCCCTATTCCTTGACCCTGTCTGGGAAAACAAACAAGCAAAAAAACCTAGCTCCTATGGAAAGAATTCAGAGTATTTATTTCATTAGTCCTGCCTCTGCCAAATTAAAAATGAAGGGCTTTCTCTGCTAAACTATGGCCTAAACTAGAGTCAATGTTAGAAAAGGGAGAGAAATCCACAGGCTGACTGTCTATACTTGATGCAAGAACAATTTCTAAGGAGTAGCGAAGGCATGACTTTTCAAAATGGATATCTTCTTTACATCTAAAAATCTGTAGATTCTCACTTTTTAAACTTACTACACAGCTACAGTAATCAAAACAGTATGGCACCAGTGTAAGAATAGACATATAGACCAATGGAGTAGAACTGGCAGCCCAGAAATAAACCCTCACACCTAAGGTCAATTAATTTTCAAGTAGGGTACCAATGCCATTTAAGGAGAAAGGATAGTCTTTTTACCAAATGGTTCTCGAAAAATGATATCTATGTGCAACAGAATGAAGTTGAAACCTTAAATCATACCATAGGCAAAAGTTATCTCAAAATAGATCAAAGACCTGAATTTAAAAGGCAAAACTGTAAAACTCTTAGAGGAAATATAGGGGAATGTCTTTATGACTTTGGATTTGGCAATTGCTTCTTAAATATAAGACTTAAAGTATAGACAACAACCACAAAAATAGGTAAATGGAACTTCAGTAAAATTTGAAACTTTTGTATATCAAAGGTCACTACCGAGAGTGAAGAAAACCCACAAAAAGAAGAAAACACTTGCAAATTGTTTCTCTGATAAGCGATTAATATCCAGAATACATGAAAAAACTACAATTCAAAAACAAAAAGATAAACAGCCCGGTTAAAAAACAGACAAAAAGCTTGAACATTTTCTAAAGAAGATCTGCAAATGGCAATAAGCGTGTGAAAAATGTTTAGCATCATTAGTCACTAGGGAAATGCAAGTCAAAACCACTGTGAGACGCCACTTCACACCCACTAGAATGGCTACCACAGAAAAAGACAAAAACAGAAAATAATAAGTGTTGGTGAGGATGTGGAGAAATGGAAATCCTTGTAAATTGCTAGCAGGAATGTAAAATGGTACAGTCACTGTGGAAGGCAGTCTGGTAGTTCTTCAAAAAGTTAAATGTAGAATTACTAGCAATTCCACTCCTAAGTATATACCTAAAATGATTGAAAAGAGCAATTCAGACAGACATATGCCAATGTTCATAGAAGCATTATTTACAATAGCCAAAAGATAGAAGCCAACTAATTGTTCATCAAAAGACGAATGGATAAACAAAGTGTGGTATATACATGCAATGGAATATTATTCAGCCCTAAAAAGAAACAAAGCCATGTTACATGCTGCAACATGGAGGAACCTTGATAACATTAGGCTAAGTGAAAGAAGCCATCTATAAAAGGGCAAATAATGTACATTTCTACTTATACAAAATATCTAGAATTAGTAAAATTCAGAGAGACAGAAAGTAGATTAAAGTTTACCAAGGGCTGGAGAGAGAAGTGGGGAGTTGTTGCATAATGGGTACAGAGTTTCTGTTTGGGGTGATATTCTGGAAATAGTGGTAATGGCTGCTCAGCAGTGTGAATGTAATTCATGCCATTAAATTGGACACATAAAATGGTCAAAATGGAAAATTTTATGTTATGTATACTTTGCATATATATAAAAAGCTTTTAAGTTTTTAGTTTGCTGGACCAGATGTGAACAGGGATCAAAATGATTTCTATAAGAGTTTCACAGTGAACCATCCTGCCCTTACCCACTGCAGCCAGCCCCATTATCTTGGCTCCCCAACTCTTGTTTCCTGGATAGATTTTTTTGAGTCCAGTTTCTTCTTGGGGATCTTCGTACACAGAGGGTACCAGCTTCTGGGAGTTGTGATGTGTATGAGCAAGGGGCTGAGGGTCAACAGAATAGAAGCATATTGTTTTGGGGACAGACAGGGAGAGGTTTCAGCAGCCACTGTGAGGGGGAGCTTGGGGATAAGGGCAAGATGTCTAAAAGGTTATCAGGCATGCATTAAGAAAATCTATTATAAAGATCGATGTAACTCTCCAAGGAAGGCTGCAGCAGGATTGCTATTTCTCTGAATACAACACTGTGTAAAGACAGAGCTACATGGAATGTCTGGTTTTGTGCAAGTTACATATTCAATGGACAAACGGTCATTTGTCCCTCAAAGGAGGCAGTCCAGCCCCATCCCCCATCAGTATTGTTTTCCACCAATGACCTGAAGGATGCCTAACTGTGGGCATTACAGGCAAGACTATGCAGCCAAAAACAGCAAAAATATTCCTCCAGGAAAATTCATAAGGTAAAACTCATTTAAGACACGATTTTGCTCTCAGAGGTACACTTTTGACCATTAACATTACATGAATTCTAGCAGTAGCTATTCAAATTTGTATCATACTTACGTTTCCTCACTGACAGCATCTCCTATCCCCAAACAAAGTTTTTTCTTGTTTCAGCCTTTGAACATGGCCTGCCCAGATCTGCAATATTCTTCCACCTGGAATGTTCTCTCTACTCCTCTCTGCTCATCTAAATCCCACTCGACCAGAAAGCCACCTCTTCTTCAGAGCCCATTCCAGGCTCCAATTTGCAATAATGTCTCCTCACCCTGATCTCCTCTTGTCATTATTTTCTCCACCTCACTAATGGCCCTTACTAATGCTCTGATTCCTTTTGTTCTCTCATTGATACTGTAACAGGACTGTCTAACCCCTGCCTACAGACTGCAGTTTCTTTGCAGATAAGGGTCACATCACACACTCCTAGGGCTTTTCAATATGACACTAGCCTAGCACTATGCCAGACACATAACAGGTGCTTAGTAAAAATCTGTGTATTTGCCTTGAGTTGATTCACAAGATCTTCCCTTTTCTTAATCTCACCACCGCCCATCAGAACCATGTTTTTTCTCTCCTTGTTTTTAATTGTGCAACATGATGTCATGCCACATGCTGAGTTTCCTTTGTAAAGTGATTTGCTATTGGAAGGTGTTATTATAACTACACCAGGACTGTCCTCCTCACCATCCATGCTAGCCAAGTCCCAGTTTTGCCAGACAGCAATATGCTTGGCCCTAGGGGATGAATGCAATTATGGCAGGCCCCTGTAAGGCCAGGCAGTCAAGTCACCCAGCTGTAGGTCAGGTGACCCTGTGAGATATAAAAGACGACTGGGGAGGACTTCCACCAAGATGGCCTAATAGGAACAGCTCTGGAGTGCAGTTCTCAGCAAGAGTGATGCAGAAGGCGAGTGATCTCCACATTTCCAACCGAGGTACCAGGTTCATCTCAATGGGACTGGTTGGATAGTGGCTGTAGCCCAAGGAGGGCATACTGAGGCAAGGTAGGAAGTGCAATGGGCTGGAGGATCCCCCCTTTCTACCCAACAGAGACCATAGAGGACTTTTCCAGCCACTCCAGCACTCCGGCTCGGACACTGCACTTATCCCATAGGTCTTTACAGCCCATAGATCAGGAGATTCCTGCCTGGGCCAGCAAGCACCACGGTTTCCAGCACAAAACTGGGTAGCCATTTTAGCCGTCACCTGGGACCCCTGCTAGACAGAGCCACCCATTCCCCTGATAAAAAGGGGGTTGAAGGCAGGGAGCCAAGTGACCTAGCTTGGCAGGTCCCACCCCCACAAAGACCAGCAAACTGAAATCCACTGGCTTGAGATTTTTGCAGCCAACACAGCAGTTTGAGCTAGACCTGGGACGGTCAAGCTCAGTAAGGGGAGGGGTGTCCACCATTACCAAGGCAGTCCACGATTACCGAGGCAGTTCTAACATTGCCAGCGTAAACAAAATTGCAAGGAAGTCTGCACAGCAGCTGGGCGGAGCCCATGGCAGCTCAGCAATGCCTCTGCAGACCAAATGCGACTAGACTTCCTCCTTGCTGAGCTGGGCATCTCTGAAGAAAGGCAGCAGCCCATCAGTAACCTATAAATAAGGCCCCACCTTCCCAGGACAGAGCACCTGGGAAAAGGGGCAGTTGTGTTGTGAGTTCCGCTGCAGACTTAAATGTCCCTGTAGGCAGCTCTGAAGGGAGCAATGGAGCTCCCAGCACAGCACTTGAGCTCTGATAAGGGACAGACTGCCTCCTCAAGTGGCTCCCTAACTCCCGTATATCCAAAGAGACACCTCATACAGGAGAGCTCTGGCTGACATCTGGCGGGTACTGTTCTAGGATGAAGCTACCAGAGGAGGGAACAGGGAGCAATCCTTGCAGTCCTGCAGCCCCCACAGGTGATTCCCAGGCAAGCAGGGTCTGGAGTGGACCTCTAGCAGTCCTACAGCAGAGGGGCCTATTAGAAGGAAAACTAAAAAACAGAAAGAAATAGCTTCAACATAAAAAGAAAAGATGTCCACTCAGACACCCCATCTGAAAATCACCAACTTCAAAGACCAAAGGTAGATAAATCCACAAAGATGGGAAGTAACCAGTGCAATAAGGATGAAATCACATAAAACCAGAATGCCTCTCCTCCTCCAAGGGATCACAACTCCTCATAAGCAAGGGAACAAAACTGGATGGAGAATGAATTTGACGAACTGACAGAAGCAGGCTTCAGAAGGTGGGGAATAACAAACTTCTCTGAACTAAAGGAACATGTTCTAACCCAATGCAAAGAAACTAACAACCTTGAAAAAAAGATTAGACAAGATGCTAACTAGAATAACCAGCATAGAGAAGAACACAAATGACTTGATGGAGCTGAAAAATACAGCACAAGAACTTAGTGAAGGATACACAGTTTTCAATAGCCAAATTAATCAAGCAGAAGAAAGGATATCAGAGACTGAAGATCAACTCAGTGAAATAAAATGAGATGGCAAGATTGGAGAAAAAAGAGTAAAAAGAAATGAACAAAGCCTCCAAGAAATATGGGATTATGTGAAAAGACCTAATCTACATTTGATTGGTATTCCTCAATGTGACAGGGAGAATGAATCCAAGCTGGAAAACACTCTTCAGGATATTATCCAGAAGAACTTCCCCAACCTAGTAAGGCAGGCCAACATTCAAATCCAGGAAATGCCAAGAACACCACAAAGATATTCCTCAAGAAGAGCAACCCCAAGGCACATAATCGTCAGATTCACCAGGGCTGAAATGAAGGAAAAAATGCTAAATGCAGCCAGAGAGAAAGGTCAGGTTACCCACAAAGGGAAGCCCATCAGACTCACAGAAGATCTCTTGGCAGAAACCCTACAAGCCAGAAGAGAGTGGGGGCCAATATTCAACATCCTTAAAGAAAAGAACTTTCAACCCAGACTTTCATAATTCATTCAAATTTTATAATTTGAATGAAATTTAATTTTCATTCAAATTAAGCTTCATAAGTGAAGGAGAAATAAAATCCTTTACAGACAAGCAATTGCTGAGATATTTCATCACCACCAGGCCTGCCTTACAAGAGCTCCTGAAGGAAGCACTAAACATGGAAAGGAACAACCAGTACCAGCCACTCCAAAAACATGCCAAATGGTAAAGACCATTGACACAATAAAGAAACTTCATCAACCAACAGGCAAAACAACCAGCTAGCATCAAAATGGCAGAATCAAATTCACACATAATAATATTAACCTTAAATGTAAATGGGCTAAATGCCCCAATCAAAAGACACAGACTGGCAAATTGGATAAAGAGCCAAGACCCATTGGTATGCTGTATTCAGGAAACCCATCTCCTGTGCAAAGACACACATAGGCTCAAAATAAAGGGATGGAGGAAGATTTATCAAGCAAATGGAAAGCAAAAAAAAGCAGGAGCTGTAATCCTGGTCTCCAATAAAATAGACNAAAAAAAGCCAGGGTTGCAATCCTAGTCTCTGATAAAATGGACTTTAAACCAACAAAGATCAAAAGAGACAAAGAAGGGCATTACATAATGGTAAAGGATCAACACAACAAGAAGAGCTAACTATCCTAAATATATATGCACCCAATATAGGAGCACCTAGATACATAAAGCAAGTTCTTAATGACCTACAAAAAGACTTAGATTCCCACATAATAGTAGTGGGAGACTTTAACATTCCACTGTGAACATTAGACAGATCAACGAGACAGAAAATTATCAATGATATCCAGGACTTGAACTCAGATCTGGAACAAACGGACCTAATATACATCTACAGAACTCTCCACCCCAAATCCACAGAATATATATTCTTCTCAGCACCACATCACACTTACTCTAAAATTGACCACATAATTGGAAGTAAATGACTCCTCAGCAAATGCAAAAGAATGGAAATCATAACAACCAGTCTCTCAGACCACAGTACAATTAAATTAGAACTCAGGATTAAGAAACTCTCTCAAAACAGCACAGCTATGTGGAAACTAAACAACCTGCTCTTAAATGACTACTGGATAAACAATGAAATGAAGGCAGAAATAAAGATGTTATTTGAACCCAATGAGAATGAAAAAACAACGTACCAGAATCTCTGGGACACATTTAAAGCAGTGTCTAGAGTGAAATTTATAGCAGTAAAGCCCATGTGAGAAGCAAGGAAAGACCTAAAATCAACATCCTGACATCACAATTAAAAGAACTAGAGGAGCAAGATCAAACAAATTCAAAAGCTAGGAGAAGACAAGAAATAACTAAGATCAGAGCAGAACTGAAGGAGATAGAGACACAAAAAACCCTTCAAAAAAATCAATGAATCCAGGAGCTGGTTTTTTGAAAAGATCAACAATAGAATGCTAGTCAAAATTACCAAAAAGAAAGAAAAAAGAGAAGAATCAAATAGATGCAATAATAAATGATAAAGGGGATATAACCACCCATTCCACAGAAATACAAACTACCATCAGAGATTATTACAAACAACTCTTCTAAGCATAAATCTAGAAGCAATGGATAAATTCCTGGACACTTACACCCTCCAAAGACTAAACCAGGAAGAAGTTGAATCCCCAAATAGACCAATAACAAGGTCTGAAGTTGAGGCAGCAATTAATAGCCTACCAACCAAAATAAATCGAGGTCCCGACCGGTTCACAGCCAAATTCTACCAGGCATACAAAGAGGAGCTGCTACCATTCCTACTGAAACTATTCCAAACAAAACAAAAAGAGGGAATACCCCCTAACTCGTTATATGAGACCAACATCATCCTGATACCAAAACCTGACAAAGACACAACTAAAAAAGAAAATTTCAGGCCAATATCCATGATGAACATTGATGCAAAAATTTTCAATAAAATACTGGCAAACTGAATGCAACTGCACATCAAAAAGCTTATCCATCACGATCAAGTCGGCTTCATCCCAGGGATGCAAGGTTGATTTAACATACTCAAATCTATAAATGTAATCCATTACATAAACAAAACCAATGACAAAACCACATGATTATCTCAATAGATGCAGAGAAGGCCCTCAACAAAATTCAACAGCCCTTTATGCTAAAAACACTCAATAAACTAGGTATCAGTGGAATGTGTCTCAAAATAATAAGAGCTATTTATGACAAACCCACAGCCAGTATCATACTGAATGGGCAAAAACTGGAAGCATTCCCTTTGAAAACTGGCACAAGAGAAGTATGTCCTCTCTTACCATTCCTATTCAACATAGTATTGGAAGTTCCAGCCAGAGTCATCAGGCAAGAAGAAGAAATAAAGTGTATTCAATTAGAAAAAGAGGAAGTCAAATTGTCTCTATTTGCAGATGACATGATTGTATATTTAGAAGACCCCATCATCTGAGTGCAAAATCTCCTTAAAATGATAAGCAACTTCAGCAAAGTTTCAGGATACAAAATCAATGTGCAAAAATCACAAGCATTCCTATACACCAATAACAAACAAATGGAGAACCAATTAATGAGCAAACTCCCATTCACAATTGCTACAAAGAGAATAAAATACCTAGGAATACAACTAAAAAAAGACATGAAGGACCTCTTCAAGGAGAACTACAAACCACTCCTCAAGGAAATAAGAGAGGACATAAACAGATGGAAAAACATTCCATGCTCATAGTTAGGAAGAATCAATATTGTAAAAATGGCCATACTGCCCAAAGTTATTTATAGATTCAATGCTATCCCCATCAAGCTACCACTGACCTTCTTCACAGAACTGGAAAAACCACCTTAAACTTCATATGGAACCCAAAAAGAGCCCACATAGCCAAGACAATCTTAAGCAAAAAGAACAAAGCTGGAGGCACCACGCTACCTGGCTTCAAAGTATACTACAAGGCTACAGTAATAAAAACAGCATAGTACTATTACCTAAACAGATGTGTAGACCAATGGAACAGAACAGAGGCCTCAGAAATCATGCCACACATCTACAGCCATCTGATCTTTGACAAACCTGACAAAAACAAGCAATGGGGAAAGGATTCCCTATTTAATAAATGGTTTTGGGAAAACTGGCTAGCCATGGTCAGAAAGCTGAAACTGGATCCCTTCCTTACACCTTATACAAAAATTAACTCCAGATGGATTAAAGATGTAAACATAAGACCTAACACTATAAAAATCCTAGAAGAAAACCTAGGCAATACCATTCAGGACATAGGCATAGGCAAGGACTTCATGACTAAGACAACAAAAGCAATGGCAACAAAAGCCAAAATAGGCAAATGGGATCTAATTAAGACCTTCTGTACAGCAAAAGAAACAATCATAAGAGTGAACCAGCAACCAACAGAATGGGAAAAAACATTTGCTATCTACCCATCTGACAAAGGGCTAATATCCAGAATCTACAAAGAACTTAAACAAATTTACAAGAAAAAAAAGGAACCCCATCAAAAATGGGTGAAGGATATGAACAGACACTTTTTAAAAGAAGACAATTATGCAGCCAACAAGCAGATGAAAAAATGCTCATCATCACTGGTCATTAGAGAAATGCAAATCAAAACCACATTGAGATATTATCTCACGCCACTTAGAATGGCAATTATTAAAAAATCTGGAAACAACAGATGCTGGAAAGGTTGTGGAGAAATAGGAATGCATTTACATTGTTAGTGAGAGTATAAATTAGTGCAACCATTGTGGAAGACAGTGTGGCGATTCCTCAAGGATCTAGAAATAGAAATTCCATTTGACCCAGCAATCCCATTACTAGATATATACCCAAAGGATTATAAATCATTCTATTATAAAGACACATGCACACGTATGTTCACTGTGGCACTGTTTACAATAGCAAAGACTTAGAACAAACCCAAATGTCCACCCATAGACTGGATGAAGAAAATGTGGTATATATACACCATGGAATATTATGCAGCCATAAAAATGTATGAGTTCATGTCCTTGGCAGAGACATGGATGAATATGGAAACCATCATTTTCAGTAAAGTGACACAGAACAGAAAACCAAATAGCACATGTTCTCATTCATAAATGGGTGTTGAACAATGAGAACACATGGACACAGAGAGGGGAGCATCACACACTGGGGTCTGTTGGGGAACGCGGGGGCTAGGGGAGGAATAGCAGGGAGTGGGGAGATTGGGGAGGGATAACATTAGGTGAAAAATCTAATGTAGGCGATGGGGGGATGGATGCAGCAAACCACCATGGCATGTGTATACCTATGTAACAATCCTGCATGATCTGCATACGTACCCCAGAACTTAAAGTATAATAAAAAATATATTAAAATATTTAAAATAATTTTTAAAAATTAAAAGAAATAAAAAGTTGGCTGGGGATTTCTGGGAAACATTATTTTTTTTCTTGTTAGAAAGCAGCCAATCATAGAAGGAAAGTATTTTGCCCACTTCTCTGCCTTCCTGTTTGGGAAGCTGTCAAGTGAAGAATATGATTTTGAAGCCCAGGCAGCCATCTCGTGGCTATGAAGGAAATGTAGCTCACAAACAGAGGATGACAGAGAACAAAGATAGAAGCAGTGCACATCTTTGCCAACATCCCCAAGCCATTAAACTTACCTTGGAGCCTTTTCTTTTTAAGCTTTTCGTGATGTGAGAAAAATATGTATTTGAATTAATTGCAAATGTCCACCATTTTGCCTTCATCTCACTCTAGACCTTTCAGAGCAGCCCAGGTGGGCCAGGCTAATGAAAGTAAGTCCCACATGCAGCTCTCTTCTCTCCCTCTGCTCCCCTTTCCTCCTCCAGCCTGTAAAGCTGGGAGATCCAACCTTGGGATGGGATAGACATGAATTCAAACAGTACCTGTTTCTATGATGCCCCTGAGAGGTTCAGCTATTTTACAAGCTCATCACGATTCTAAGAACTAACTAAATCGCTGAAAATGTTTCCAGGCCTCAGACTCAACAAACATGTCCTTTTCTGGACTTATCAAACCTATGCAAAAAGGACATTTGCGATAAGCACTATGAATGAGAAACATCTGGTCACGTAAACTCACAGAATGGTAAGGGTGGAGGAGAAAGTGGAATAAGCATCTAAAAAGGGGATATCTTAGTGTTGTTTTCATTGGATCCTTAATGCCTTCTTTTGCTTACACAGTCACAAAGAAATAAGCATTCATGATTCATGGTGATGTTCTTTTTTTTTAACAGATTTTTTTCTCCTGATTAAGGTGATGATCTCTCAAGTTCTAAGGAGCCAAGAAAGCTTTGCCTCAAATGATTTTTTGTTAGAAACATAAAACCAAGGACCTCCTGACTTAGCACATCAAGAGTTGTTTAACGATAATGAAAAAAACCATAATTTGGATATCTTTCTTGACTTGCCCATTTACAGCTCAGGCCATGTACTCTCATAGCTAGTCTTGGATGGGTTTATTCCTCTGCTTACATGAGGAAACTATTTTTCTTTTCCAAGTACTAATCAACCAGAAGCTAGTGAAAGACAGTGTCCCCAACTCCCACATAAGCCAAAGGGATTTTTTTTTTAATACTTTACAAATCAAAAGCCTTTAAATCGTGTTTGATAATGGGAAATTTTAAGGCTTTTATATGAAGCTTTTGAATTTTTAAAAACAGCCTTTTGGAATAAGATTCAAATCTCTGGCACACAGATGAGGCACATGAAGTATAAACTGAAACCATTTTCATTATTTGAGGAAACAAATGCTTTCACTTTACTATGAGGCTATTGCAGAACCTAGTGAGGAGTTTCCATGTGAGAGAGTAGAGAGGATACTTTTGAATAATTCTCACAGCCAAGAACCTTATCTATACATGAGTGACAGAGACCAAGATTCCATTCACAGAAGGGCAAGTACAAATATTTGTTGACGTTTATGTTCAGACATCCTTGTAATTTAAAAAAGAAAGTAAATTAAAATGAAAAAATATGATAAAGTTTCTCCCCTATCAAATTTTGAAGGAATTAAAAGTATATACATATATTCACACATACAGTAATGCACCACATAGCATTTTGGTCAACAACAGACTGCATATACAATGGTGGTCCCATAATATTATACTGTATTTTTACTGTACTTTTTCTATGTTTAGATATCCAAATACTTACCATTGTGTTACAATTGCCTACAGTATTCAATACAGTAACATGCTGTACAGATTTGTAGACTAGGCGCAATAGGCCATACCATATAGACAGGTATATTATAGGCTATACTATCTAGGTCTGTATAAGTATAGTCTATGATTTTGGCATAATGAAACCACCTAATGATGCATTCCTCAGAACATATCCCCATCATTAAGCAATGCATGACTATATATGTGTCTGTGTGTGTGTATATATATATATATATATATAACCAGTGCCAGATATACCATTGTGATACACAAGCCTTATGGGAGTCTAAATTGGTATATTTCTGGCAAGACATATGACATTTGTATTTAGAACAGTTAAAAGATCCATACTTTTTTAACCCAGGAATTCCATCTTAAGGAACTTTTGTATAGTAGACCCAATTAGAGGTAGATGCTGTGCTAACAATGCCTCCCAATGGCCCTGTGTGTGAGAGAGACTGTTTAACATTGATTGAGCCAAGATCTGACTTCAGCCAAGCGGACTCTCAGCAGTGGGGAGACAGGGAAACCAAATGCCTGGAGAGCCTCCTGGGACACCCTTCCTGATGCATGATTGTCTACCATGCCTCCCACTCATAGAGCTACTCCTAGCTCCTTCCAATCATTTTTGCATAACTAGCCAGAGTTGTGAACCTTTCAAATGTTCAAATTCCTTGACTCAGTGTTTCCACCTTAGAAATCTGACCTGTGGAATTAATCTGACATTTGGACACAAAGAATATGAGGATTGAGTATCTTATGTTTCAGTCAAACAAATTAAAAATTATGAAGCCACTTTAAATTGTGTTTCCAAAAACATTTTAATGACATGGAGAAATGCTTATGTTATAATGTCAAATGAAAAATAAAACTCTATAAAATTATAAATATAGCCTAATGTCAACCACACATTATATATGTGCACACTTAAGAATGAATGGAGAGACATAGAACAAAACAGTTATGTACAGTGGTAAGATTTTGAATATTCTTATTTTCTTTCTTTTTTTCAATTTCAAAATTTTCAACACATTGCTTTTATAGGCAAAAAACATATGTTGTTTTAAGTAATTAGAATAAGGTAGACTCTTGTTTTCCTTGTGTTCACCTTTAGTGAATGAAATGCAGTTCAATCAGATAGTTTGGGGTAGTGGCCTCCACCTGGCTTCACATTAAAGTCGATTTTATCTACTTATCTGTCAATTTATTGTTTTTGCCTTGATGCTGATTTTATTTCTAGAGTCAAAGAAGAACTAAGTTCAGCATGTGCTCATTAAAAAGTATGAATGTTCCAGCAGTTTCCTGGCACCTTGATCTCATCTCCTCTCACAGCTGCCTCACTTGCCAGCAGCTCAGTCCCACCTGTGTCCTGGGGCCACTCCTGGCTTTAGAAGAAAGAGGTGAACTAGGCTCCATTCAGCTTTTAGAGTCTGAGCAGTAAGCCTTGCTATTTTCCATCTCAGACGTCACACAACTCCAGTAATCTGCTTTGCCCTGCTTAATCAAACATCTGGCTCTTTCTTTTGCCCTGGGCAAGGTAATGGGCACAAGACCACAGCATCTCTAGATCTGGGTTTGGCAGGCTTCTTCCATTTCCTTTTCTGTTTCTCTACCACAAAGGCCATGACCTAGTGATACACTTTCCAGGTGCTGCTTGCCTGTCAGATTGCCTGTTGGGACATGAGGAGCTTTAAAATTGTGCCCATGCCCAGGTGATTCTAATTTAATTCATGGGTGGGGAGAGGGGAAGCCTGGAATCAGCATTTTTAAAGCTCCCCTGGGGATTTTAATGTACAGCCAGAGCCCAAACCACTCGTCTAGGGTTTCTGTAGATTAAGTCTCTGTGGTTACAGCCTACTGAGTATGGTGGGCTCTAACTCGATGATTTAAACTGATGAAAATGACCTCCCTGTCTGTGCAGAAGACTCAGTCATTTCAGAGGCGTGAACCCAGCCCTCATGTGACTTTAACTAGTTTCTCTTCCCCCAAAACTAAAATCATTTCTGGCTCCCCAACTCCAGGCTGTGTTTCCAGAGGCCGGCTGGCCATCTACAAGTGTGTTCTCTAGATCTCTCAGCTCCACATGCCCTAGACTGTCCCACTGGCCCTCTCTTCCTGGCCTCTTCCTATGTGATGTCATGTCATTGATGTCACTACAATCACACCACATCCAAGTTAGACATCTCTAATTCATTTTCTTTATCCCTAACATCAAATTCCACAAATAATCAATGTATTTATTAGCTTTCAAAAGTCAGGCTTCAGAGGGAAATGTGGGAAGAGTCTGGGTGTAACCTTGGAGAAACACAGAGTAGATCACCCATCAAAACGCATTTGGAATTTCAAGTTTTAAAACACTGCAGGCAAACTGCCGAGGTCAATGCACTCATTTATAACCCTTGTATGAGGTCTCCTGCCTGTGTTTCTCGCTCAACTCCATCTCCTCTCCTTCAGTCTCTGCAGCCGACCTCAACTAGTTTCTCACCTGAGCTACTGGGACAGCCTATCTGCTATTCATTCTCCAGTCAACCGAAGATGTCACTAATCACACCACTCCTATTTTAGGCACCTTGGAGTACTCAGACCTTGGAATTATCCTGCCTGGGTTTGACTCCAACCTCCAGCACTTTCTAGTAGAATGATCTCAAACAAGTAAACTTGCCTCTCTGTGCTTCAATTTCCTCATCTTTAGCGTAAGAAGAAAAATTATGGTGCTTGCCCCATTAAGTTGTTAGAAACACTGAATTAGTTAAGAAACTCCTTAAACCAGTTCCTGGCACAAACTAAGCACCATATATATTTGCTGTTATTATTCGTATCAATAATATTAGGTTATTAAATAGAGTCCAACTCCTTAAAAAGGTCATCCGGGCCTGCACACTCTCCTTCCTGCCTTTGCTACCCTTCTCCCACACACCAGCATTTGCCCGCTAGATTATTCAGCTGCAATTTCCTGCCTCCTGGCCTTTGCTTACCCTTTGTTGCCTGGGATGCCCTTATCCTCATTTCTAGCTATGGAAATTCTATAAATTCTTCAAGTCCAACTCAGAGGCACACTTATTCTTGACCCCTTTACTGATGCCCCAACTTGGAATTAGTTTCTCCCTCCTAGGTGACGTATTTGCCCTTCACTTTTTACATTTGACAATTGTGCTTTGTATTACAGGAGTCATTTGTGGCCTCCTCTTTCTCCTACCTCCCCAACAACCCCAGATGGTCCAGGAAACTGTACGTTCCTAAAGGACGGGTTCTTGTCTTGTTCACATTTTAAACATGTTTAAGTTTTTCCAAATTTTATGACCTTGTGCTTAGCAAAACGCCTGATGTAAAGGAAGTTTTGCAAAAGTTTGTTGAAGAGAATTATTGAATGTGTATGAACACACTCATGTCTATTCCAAGCTGAAACAGACACTTGATAATTATCTGGTGACTATAAATAGGGTGTGAAATTGGACACTCAGAACAAAACAGTCTCTCTGAGATCCAAGTGGTCTGACCTGGGTGTCTACACTGATGAGACTAGTGCTACAAATCTAAGATATTCATTGCTCTGTGCATGTCTGTTCAGAACTTTTTGGTTGCAAGTAATATAAAACCTGATTCAAACAGATTTAAGCAATGGAGGAAATTTGGTACCACCTGGCAATGAAGTAGAAATGTTCAGCAAGGTTGGTTCCTGTGGTTCCACAATGTCACCAAATGCCCAGCTCCATCCTGTATTTCCTGTTATCCACATGTTGTGTTGAACCCTAAGCTGGCTTCCCTTATGGCCAGAAGACAACTGCCAGAAGCTTCTGAAAAATACATGCTTCCTCACCCATGTCCACTGGTAGGGCCACCATATTATATAACTCTGGGATATGCAATTCATTGAATTGAATTAAACATAAAGCAAATAGCACCACCTGAATTTGTGCAAGGCAATGGCTTTGTCCACCAGAAAGAGAATCTCCCCAAGTGGCATCCATAGAAGAGATAGGAAACTTCTTCACCAGCAGCCCTCAGAAAATATCTTGTGACATATATGGATCTCACCTTCTCTATCAGTCAGAGCCATAGGGTGGGACCAATTGGACTGATTATGTCAGGCTCCGTGTTTGGCAGACCCTGAGTTACTGTCAGAACCAGAGAGATGGACAGAATGATCAGCTAGCAGAGAGCAGGAAGGTAGGGCTTGCTCCATCAATTGATGATACATGCACGTGTGGGTGCATGCATGCATGTATGTATGTGATATATGCATACATATATAAAACTGCAATTTTCATTTACTCAGCAAATATTTGCCTGCTATGCGCCCCATACAATGAACATTATTCAGTCTCTACCTTTAAGGAGTGTCCTTTCTGTTTTCTTCCTCTCCATTACCAAGTCAAAGCAGATGAACCTTCCTCTTCTCCTTTGACCTGAGCTCTTCAGAGTCTGTTTCCAGTGTGCACCTTTCTTATCCTTCAAGGAGGCTCACTGGCTCGTATTTAAGCCATCAGAATGTGTCTATAGATTGAGGTGCTGATAAGAAATCTACGCTTTGGCTCTATGGGTGTCTTTCTGAGGGTGGCTGAGGTCATGCCAGCCATAGAAAAGGGATTGCATAAGTTGACCAGACACTTCCTTGAGCCCTCCAAGTGACCCTAAGGGACAGGCAGATGTCCACAAGTAAATACTCCCAGAGCTATTCCAGTCATCCTACCCATATCACTACCCATCAGGAAGACATACTCGGCCTCTCTTTAAATAAATGACATATTTATATTGGATCCCAGACATTTTGAGACAGAATGAAAAAAATGATTTTCCCATGTGTATATTTTTGACCTCCCAACAAAGTCCATATTTCTAGTTTTACTGGAGTTAAATCTTTCAGATGAGACAGAGGAGACCAAAAGTCTGGGCTCTGTCATTTATTAGTTATTTTACTCTGAAGTCACTTCACCTCTTTAGAGCCCAGTTTTATTACTCAACAACAGGATGCAGAAAATACTTACTGGGTGCCTGTTACGGGACCGATTCTGTTCTAGATGCTCAGGATAAGAGCATAAGAGCGATTTCCTGACCTGCAAAGTGAATTGGAGGGGAGCCTAGATAATGCCAACTTGCCTTCTAGCTGTACAGGCTGTATGCCTCGGAGATGGAGCCAGGAGGTACATGTCCTCCAGTCTCTGCAGCAGTTAGTCATCAGAAACAGGTCATGATGAGCACACAGCCCATCCCCACGTGTCATAAGCATCTCTCTCCTCTTCCACAGTCCTCAGAATGCATGATCAGGGTGCAAACTACATTCTGTCAGGGCCTGCAGACCTCCAGCTTTCAGTAATTCATCATTTAGTTTATAGATTAGTAGGTTATAAATATCCTTTCAAAATAAGTCATATATTCTCCTTTCCTTAAAGTAGATTCCCAGAAGGACAGGTGTGCTTTATCTCCTTTCATATAAACATCAGAGTCTGACCCTGTAAGTTCATTTTTAAAAAAAGAATCCAATGGTGGGTGGTAAAATTCCTTTTGGACTATCTGGCTGTTCATGGCGTTGTTCTCAGAGTGATCAGTGATCATGTGGATGACGGGGAAATTAATCACATTGGAGGTTTGTCTGCTGCTATATAAACCAACCAGAGACAATGGTGCCTGCAGCTGTGAGGCACAGGAAAAGGAGGAACAGCACTGGAGGTGGAGCAGCTGAGTTTAAGTCTCAGCTCAGCCAACTTACCAGAGGGATCTTGAATATATCATTAACCTCTTTGGCCTCAATTTTCTCATCTGCAAAATGGGTCTACCTAGTTCTCAGAGTTGTTATAAAGATTACAAGAGATAATATGTGTAAAATATATACTGTGGATGTTATCACTCTCTGTATTTCAGGATTTTAAAGGATTTTTTTCTTAGAAAAGATAAAAAAGGCCCTGCAGACAACAACTAGGCATCCATTGGAATCATAGAGTTTTAAACCTGGATAGGACCATGACAACCAGCCAGCTCATTATTTCAAAGAAACAAAGCCCAGAAAGGTTGAATGGCTCACCCACGAGAGCAGTATTAGATGCCATAATTTAAAAATAAAAAAGACACTAAAAAAAATATTTTTTGAGACGAAGTCTCGCTCTGTCACTAGGTTGGAGTGCAGTGGCTCTATCTCTGCTCACTGCAACCTCCGCCTCCCAGGTTCAAGCGATTCTCCTGCCTCAGCCTCCCGAGTACCTGGGACTATAAATGCGTGTCACCAGCCCCTGCTAATTTTTGTATTTTTAGTAGAGGCAAGTTTTACCATGTTGGCCAGGATAGTCTTGATCTCTTAGCCTCATGATCCACCCGCCTCAGCCTCCCAAAGTGATGGGATTACAGATGTGAGCCACTGCACCTGGTCTAAAAATGTTTTTTTAAAACAGGGTTTAATCATCTCACATGGCAAGGAGTCTAGAGAGCAGACTATTCTAGAAACTCGACACTGTCAGGACGCAGACCCCTCCCTCGTGTTGGCATGATGGCTGCTCACAGCTCTGACTATCACATTCTTATCTGTCACTATATAAAGGGAGGAAGCATGTGTGTGTGCACATGCATGCGTGTGTGCATGTGTTTGTGTGTGTTGAGGAAGGTTGGCGGAGGAGAGTCCCTTTGCACATCTTTCTTTTTCTAGGAGAGTAGGTATTTCCCAGGGGCCCCCAGTGGACTTTCTCTCGGGTCTCAGCCAGAACTGAGTTACATGCTCACCTCTACGCCAGTTACTGACCAAAAAAGACTGAAGACAATTTGTACTTTTTGTTCTGGGACTTCTTTCACTGAGCATGTTGCTAACCCGTGCCTAAATAAAATCAGAGTTTCTATTCCTAAGGAAAAAGCGGGGAGTGGCCACACAGTGGGTAGCCAACCGAGTCCTTCATGCTTGTCAAAGTAGTCTCACTCTTCTTAGCACTTGTTATAGGTGACGGTGCATTAGGTAACTGGTGGCTCTTGCCACATAAAAGAAATGACTCCATGATACCTATTTATCCATAGTTTCTTGTGTATAAAGGGTAATTTATTCACAGTTTGTGATCTTTTGCAATACATGTGAATATTTCAGTTTGTTCTTGATTCCCCAAATATAAGAAAATGCTAGATGAAACTAATAAACAAATTTCTAAATAATGCCTTACTTCTCTTGGTCTTTATCCTGCATAATCCATAAACTCCCTGTAAACCCCAGAATTAAGCCAAATTCAATTTATAGTTGTTTGATGTTTGTACTTAGCTGAATTATTTATTCATTCATTTTAAACATGTTTTGAATTCCAATAACATACTAAGAGCTATTCTTGGAGTGATTTATACATGGTACTGGGATAAATGTACAACTATTTGGAACAGCCAAGTAAATAAATGCCTAATCTATAAGATTTTGTTTTGTTTTGTTTTGGTTTTTGAGATGGAGTCTCACTCTGTCACCCAGGCTGGAGTACAGTGACATGATCTTGGCTCGCTGCAACCTCTGCCTCCCCGGTTCAAGTGATTCTCCTTCCTCAGCCTCCCAAGCATCTAGGATAACAGGCATGTGGCACCATACCCAGCTAATTTTTGTATTTTTTAGTAGAGATGGGGTTTCCCCATGTTGGCCAGGCTGGTCTCAAACTTTTGACCTCAAGTGATCTGCCCACCTTGACCTCCCAAAGTGCTGGAATTACAGGTGTGAACCACCATGTCCGGCCCCTAAAAGAGGTATTTTTGAAACAATATTGATGCTAACCTGGTTAGTAAGACCTATCATAAAAGAAAAGGAAAAATCATAAAGGAAAATTTGAAATTCCAAAAACGTTTTTAAATTTCTACACATTCAAAAAACAATGTATCAAATGATGTTGAACATATTAAAAGAGATATAGAAAATAAAGAACAAACTAAAAAATATTTTGCAAAATGTTTGAGATGATGTGATTCTTTAACATATAAAGAACTTTATAAATCAAGAAAAGAGAAAAACCTAAAAAATGGTCAAGGAAAATGAGCATATAAGTCATAAGATAAGAAATATAAATGGTCAATAAGTATATTTAAAATGTTCAACCTTACTAGTAAAGTGCATAAGATTGTATATTTAAACAATTTAATACCATTGTAACTTATTTAACTGGCAAATGATAGTTATAAGCATTGATAAGAGTGCGTGGGAAACAAAAATTCTAGTATATTGCTAGTGGGATTCTGAACTGGTTCAGATTTGGGGAAATACAGTTTGACGATATTCAACAAAACCTTCATAAGGGGCATGCATTTTGATCCAGCAATTCAACTTCTAATCATTTATCCTAAGAAATAATCAAAGGTATGTGCAAAGATGTTTTGAATCCATAAGCTCACAGTTCTTACTGATTATGGCATTTTAAACTCAGGGTGTGGATCGATTCTAAGTACAAACATCGAACAATTATAAATTGAATTTGACTTAATTCTGGTGTTTACAGGGAGTTTATGGATTACGCAGCATAAAGACCAAGAGAAGCAGGCATTTGCATTGTTTAGGCCCTGTTTACGTTCCCTTTAAAATGAAAGTCTCTTTGATAACCCCTGTGATTCTTTTGTGGGCAAGTATAGCCAAAAATATTAAGAAAAATTTCCATCATCTTCCATTTTTATTTTAAATGATGATTTTTAAATTAGAACATCTAGTGAAAACTAATCTTAAAAGATGACATTTAAAAAATGTAAATATGAACTTACAGGTGCTACAAATTTAAGGAAAGTGAGAGGAACAAAAAAAAGACTTTATTAAAGTAAAGCCATGAAAGGATTTGAGTGAGAAGAAAAGCAACATTAGAGTCAGAGAACTGTTAATATATGTAGCAGGGCTTTCTGTTTTAGATTTTTAAGTTGTTTTACAGTTATTTTCATTTAACATCTAGTCACTTACTATTTTATTATTAATAAAATTCTGAAAGTTTGGATTTCTCCTGTTTAGAATTGTGGTTTATATGTTACTCAATAATTAACTAGCTAATGAAGAAAATTTTTTTAAAGAATTCAAATTTTTCTTAAGAGTTTATAAGACATCCTAAGAGGGTAAGTGCCCCCAAATGGGCAGACATAGTAGCAGCTAACATTTCTTGAGTGCTTACTGTGTGCGAGGGGTTGCTTTAAGCTCTTTTCATGCAGTGACTCATGGAATGTGCGGAGCATCTCACAAGGCAGCACCATGATCATACCTGTTTTACAGAGGAGGAAACAGAGGCTCAGGGAGGTAACCTTCCCAGGTACTCATTACTAGTACCCAGCAGAGCAGGGCTTTGACAGCACTTCCAAACTGGTTCACCAGATTCCAGAATCAGAATCTCCTGAGGAGGGACCAGGAAACTGTCTTTTTCACACCTCATGGACTGAAAGCTCATTATTTGTCAGTGTTTACTGTGTGGCAATCACTGAGCTAATTAGCTAACTGTTCACATGTCTTGCCTCATTGAATCCTCACACAAACTCCACGTGGCTGATGCTCTTTATACTCTTCTCACTTTAGAGATGAGAAAATGGAGGCTGAGGGAAGTTGGGTAGCATGTCCCAGGTCACACAGCCAGTGTACAGTCAGATCAGGACTTGAACGCAGGTCTTCGTGCCTCCAAGCCTCAACCTCTTATGGCTTGGCCGCAATGTGAAGGGTAGGGCCTGGGGGAGAAAGTGCTGCTCGCTGGCTCCACAAAGGGCCTTCCCTCCCAGGTCTCCATAAGGAGGCAGGCTTTTAGATGTACAGTACCCACCTAGGCTTCTCCAGGTTGATGGCTGGTGGGTGGACACTAGAGTGGAGGACAGAGCACACAAGTCAAGTCAGAGCCCAGAGCCCAAAGCCCATGAGCTATGCCAATCTCACGAGCTATGCAAACCCCACGAGGGCTGATGTGTACAGGAGGGTGTGGCTGGCCAGAACCGAGCCCCTCTCAGAATAGAACCTCCCTCAATATGTCCCTGAAATCCGGAACCTTCTAAGATGCTCAGGATTGGGTAAGAATAGTAGATTTTCTGTGCAGTGTTACTCCCCCCAATACTCATGAAATTCAACATAAAAAATAACACTAGCCTATACATCAAAAGAAACCCAACAAAGTGCTAATATTTTCTCCTCATCATGACTCTGATGTTCTTTCAAAATATCAAATACCAGTTTCTTTTCAGCTGCCATAAACACGTGCTTTGTCTACACTAGGGGCACCAGCTTTTAATGGTTGCTAGCACCTTACACAGCTACAGCTTTGTCATCAATTAAACTTTCCTTTATGGTAAATTATGGCCAGTGTGTTTATATGGGAGGGGGCAAATTTCCTGCCTCAATTTAGACTGAGGTGTCAATATGATAAATATCAGGATAACAAGGCAGATACAAGACAGAGTTCCCCCACCCCGACCCCCCCCACACACACCCACATGCACACATGCACAGGAAAGGCTCTGAGAACCTAGAGCATAAAACAGGAACCAGAGAATGGAGAGAGGAGAATTTTGTGAGGAAATGTTTGCCAAAACAACACAAAAAACAAAAACACTGTGCTCTCTCGGTTTTCCAAAGGGGTGGGGGGACTATCTCCCTAGGGGTCTTTCCTGGACCCCCTTCCTAGAGCCCAATGCATCCGTCCTGTTGGAGGGGCTGTAGGCCATGGCAGAGAGGGAGCCTGTGGAGAGACAGGAGGAGGTAAGGTGGCTTCACACGAAGGCGCCTGGAAGTGTACTGCCAGCTGCCATGGACCTACAGCTGCCCTGGACCGATGAAACAGCACAAAGTGACTTAGAATATAGATGGCGCCACTTGGGTCCAGGTTGCTGAGGGAACAAGAAGCCCCACTGGGAGCCACCAAGGATCAAGAGATGCACCCATGAGGGAAAGCCTTAGCTATCCGCCAGGCCCCAAGAATTTGATTAGGATCTCTTGTGCCCCTTATCTCTTTCCCCCACCCCACCCTATCTCCATCACCCTGGCAGGGGAGCAGAAGAAAGTGAGTGGGGAATGAAGAAAGCAGTGGCCACAGGACCACCGGAAGGCATTGAAGATGGAGGGGAGATTTGCGGCTAGATCAAGTGTAGAATATTTATTATTACCAGTGTAAGCATTCTGCCTTCCAAGTCAAGATTATTTGACTTCAAGGGGGCTCAACGCTGTCACTTTCCTGGGGAAAAGCATAAAATCATGGGCTTGCGTGATTTTTCATCTGGGTCAGAGGAACATTGCAGAACAACCCCAGAACAGAATTTAAAGGCACCATGGGAAGTAAAACAAAGTTGTCTTAAATACATCACAAGTTGTGCTTGTTCAATATGTTGATCTCACTAACATATATCTGGCACCTACCTTTTGCCAGGTGGTATGCTAGAAGAGTCACTTTGCTATCTCACTTAAAGTTAAAATAGGAATAAATCTCATTGTTACAGACAAGAAAGCTAAGGCCCAGAGAGGGTAAGAGATTGGCTGAACTGAAATCTGTTGAATCCAGTTCTGTTTGACTCCACTACCAAAACCTTTGCCTTTATACCTCAAGGTCCTGGATGGTAGTGCCTGAAGATTGCTGTAGAGAGAGCTGTCCACTGGAGGTTTGGGCCAGGGAGCAGGTTGACTAGTTCTGTTCTCGAATTGCAGTAACAGAGGTTGCCACCACGTGAAAAGATAGTGCCCTGCAGACCCTCCTGGGAGATCATCTAAGTTGATTGCATTTCAGGCAATGTGGATAGATGTGCATAGACGCACTCACACTTTCTCCTCCAAAGCACACACTGGCAAGGTAAAATGCAGGCACATGCCCCACTTCCCATGGTGGCTGATAGAGCAAGTTAATAGAGACCAATCTTGGCCCCATTGCCACCACTGCTGGAATAGATGGCACAAGCAACAAACATCTAGAATGACAAAAAATATGCTATGCAGCGTGTCTAAATCAGCAGACAGACAAGACAAAGGGAGAGAGAGGTTCTGGCTTTATGAAAAGATGTTCAAAACTACCATGAACCATGCCATGATAGCAGTGAAGTCGGTCCTCAGGGTCAGTGTTTGAAACAGAAAAGCCTGTTTTCATCAATGTTTAACCTAGGATTGTCAGGAAACGGGATAGGTGACTTTTTTTTTTAACTTTTCATAAAGTCTCAATAAATCAGGCTCAAACTGACTTGTAAATTTCCAGGCAATCCACATATCATTCCCCACTCCCGCCCCTGCCCCCCCACCCCTCCCCACCTCCGTCCCCTCCACCTCCGGAAACCACATAAACATATCAACAGAAGCAGGTTCCTCTCAAGGACAGGCTGCTGCATTCTTCAGCTGACTAAATCTTCATGAAAAGCCACCATTGTCCTGGCAAAGCATTCATGCCACCCAGATTGACCTAATCTCCAGCAGAATCACCCATTTCAGGCCAGAAGGGGCTCCCAGACTTCCTCAGGGAGGTAATCACAGGAGTGCATGGGGGTTGGGTGGGGTGGGGGACAGGTCACTAATTTATCTCAGTGGGGTGCTAACTTTGAAGCACGTTGAAGGCTACTTAAATGTTAACATTTCAGAGAGGAAAGCACAAACACCCAGCTTTCAAGCCATCAAATTTTTCTTTTAAGAGATAACCACTTCTGACTCAGAAGACAAATATTAAAAATAAAAAATACCCAATCCAAACAAAAACCAGACCAGCTCTTCACCATTCGTACGATCTTGGTGGTCTCCAGGTGAAAGAAAAGTTTTGTGTGTGTGTGTGTTTGTGTGTGTAAGTACAGCCAGTATAGGTTTTCTGCCCAAAAAAAATTTCCATTTCTGCACCTTTCAGAGGTTAAGTTATACATACAAATTTATCTGACCAAAGTAAATCCCACTTATAAGTGATGAAACATGGGCTTATGAAAGATAAATAGAAAGATATTTAATTACTATGAAGCACACACACACACACACACACACACACCCACCTAACCTTGGAATCAGTAAGGGAAAAATCATCTTAAAGAATTTAAACAATGAGGTTTAAGGCATGGCTCTATTGCATGTTTTAGAAGCAATTTGTTAGTTTCTCTGGTGTTCCTCTCCTCTTAAAAACTGCAGAATGTTACAAAGAAAGAACAAAACTAAGGTTCTTTATTGGCATTCAGTTAAGATTTTAGTTGTTAAAGCCAGAGTACAGCCTTCAAACAGGAAGTTCCAGGGCCGGGCTTTTGACTTTTTCCCCCTGCCAAGGTCTCTTCACTGGAAACCACTTCTATCTGTCGTCAATTTGCCTCTTGGCTTTCAGGCATTGCCACGCCGGGGGAGATGAGCGTTGCACTTGGCCAGCACTCCTGCAGCAATGCTTTCACCACCCCCAAGGGGGCTACTTTTGGGTCAGTAGCAAAAAACCAGCTTCATCCTTCTAGCTCTACCAGGATGATTCTTAGAGAAAAGAGAATAAGACCAAACAGTCATTCTATCTCCCCTTCTACAATGACATCTTCCCGGAGAATTCAGAATGGGATAGAACTTCGAAGATAGACAAAATGGAGCAAACTTTCTTTTATGAGTGGGTTTATTAGTTTAATTTACCTTCCTGGAGTTACCTCCACTGTTGCTCACTGGGAAACTGAAAAGGAGGAGGGGATCACTACTGCGTAGGTCCTGATACCATCTCAAAGGGGGTTTTGAGACGTAGAGAGGTCCTTATTTTTTCTACATACATGAACATTAGAAAAGGCTCTAGTCCAACTGCAGCTGAGTACAGAACTTTATTGTGGGCCCAAAGCAAAACATAAATTCTGTCTTGGTTTTTCTTGTTCCCCTCTTAATTCACATTCTTGTCCAGACAAAATTTTCTATTTACCTCCTGACTTATCTCCCAGGACCATTTGAGCGAGGAAAAAAGCCCAGCCAATGGTTAAACTGAATTCAGTTTGACCTAAAGATGACTCTATACACAATTTAGGTTTAGCCTAAAGGCTTCTCCACACATAGTAAACTGCAACCTAATTTGTATGTAAACCAACTGAGAACCAATTTTAGGAGCATGCTTTTGTAACAGAAAGCTGAGTCTCAGCCAATCACAGCAACCGAGGTTTGGCCAATCACAGGCACCCAACCACTCAAACTGTGTTAAAATAAGACTGATGTCTGAGCTGTAACCAATGGTAACTAATCAAGCTGCCTCTTCAGTTTTCTGTAAATCATTTCCTTTTCTGTGACTGTAAATATAATCCACAGTTAAATTAAATTTAACCTAAAGCTGCTTCCTTATATATTTTAGCTTCGACCTAAAGGTTTCTTTGTCCACAGTGAACTGTAACCTAATTGGTTATGTAATCAACCTGTAACCTATTCCTGTGTCATTCATCAAGTTTCAGCCAATCAGAGGCAGCCAACTGTTCAAACCCTGCTCAGATAAGGGAAATGCCAAGCCGTAACCAATCCCGCGGTTTCTGCACTTCACTTTCCTGTTCTGTACATCACTTTCCTTTGTCAGTCCATAATCTTCTCTAACCAAGAGGTAGTACCAGGGTCTCTCGGAACCAATTCTGGTTCGCGAGCTGTCCGATTCACGAATCATTCTTTGCTAAATTAAAGTCCGTTATATTTCATTAGTCTAAGGTTTTTAACACCACACATGTGGTGGGGCAGAGCATTTACAACCATTTTTGGTTTGTACCGCTGCCTGATCTAAAATCACAAAGCCAATTAAGATTGGCAAAACTGGATTTATTTTTTGTAAGTTTGGATTTATTTGTAATTTTGTATTTTAACATAACCAATCAAACAAAAACCAACCAATCCTGGGTTTGCTATAGGTTACAGATGCTGAAGACGGAAATAGTGGCATCTACCATAGTTTAAAATCTGTTTGCTGCCTTCTTCCTCACTCCCTCCCAGGTGAAGCCTCTCTTACTTGTCTTCTTTCTTTGCTATTTCAGCCAGAAAAATGAACTTTGAGTTGGAGATTTCAGGCCAGGTGTGAGATATTTAAGTTAACCTTGGAGAGCTAGCAAAGATTAATTTCAGAAAAATATAAAATATCAGTTGGCAGAACACATTGCAATAGATGTTTCCCCAGAAACAGGATTAACAAATAAATATAAAAGAAAGTCATGAGAAAACACATGAGTTATATAAAATAAGAGTAAGCTTCAAGTTAGCCCAATTCATAAAGAATTAAGACAGCAATAAAAATGTGAGGTATAAATACAGCATTTCTTCTCCCACAACACACATGCACATACACACACTCCAAACATGCCTTCCACACATTCTAATGTTTTTACAGGGAGGACTTTCTTAACTCACAGCCCTCACATCCTCATAGTTGCTTGACATCCATAGTTTTGGTCTTTGCCCAGGCCAACAACCCCATCCCGCATCCGTTCTCATCATCACTCAAAACGTCTCCACTGCTGAAATCCCCACCTCTGGAGTCCTTCTCACAGATGCCACCTCTTTATTTTCCATCTTTCTTACTCCTTGATTCCTACTGAGCCTACTCTTCTATTCCTATCCTTTAGTCTCTCAGATGTCATTCCTATCCCTCTCCAGCCTGAACTCCACATCAATCATTTCAATAATGCCCTGCCTACCTCTCTAGGCTCTTTCCCAGTCTTGTCCTAATTCCTGACCCTGAGTGACCCCTCGGCTCTCTACTCTGCATTTCCCTTCAAAAGCCTCCGATTTTCACTAGAGAAAATCAAATCAATACAGCAGCCTTCTATTCACTCCCCTGGCGTCTGCTTTTTGTGGCAGAAACTCTCTTCTTGTAGCATTTGTCAAGGGCATTCACCACCAGTCATTTTAATCCATCTATGTGGAACTTCTCTTGCAATCCTTAATGCCAGAACCTATATATTCCTTCTCCACCCATTCAGCTAACTAAGGTGCCTGTCCTGTTGATTTTATCTCCATAATAATTTTTAAATTGTTCTCTTCTTTTCAGGTTCTGTTCCCATTACCCGTGCCCCAGTTCACTCCCACATTATCTCTGCTTACACTCCATCCTGCTCACCCAGCTCCCAGCCTCCTCTTTCCCATCAGCAAACTCTGTGATCGCTTCAGTCCTCGAATGAAGTCTTCAGTGGCTTGTTGGTGGCTACCAACTGAAACACACACTCCACAACCCAGTATAAATCCATTGTCAACAAGGACCCAGCCAGCTGTCTCTCACCATGCCGCCATTCTCCCACCAAATTGGAAAGGCACATTGTTTTCACACTTCCCATCTGTTTCTGGAAAGGAGTCCCATTCCAGACCCCAAGAGAGCGTTCTTGGATCTCATGCAAGAAAGAACTTGGGGCAAGTCCACAGAGTAAAGTGAAAGCAAGTTTATTAGGAAAGTGAAGGAATAAAGAATGACCACCCTATAGGTAGAGCAGCAGCACAGGCTTCTCAGCTGCTTATACTTATTGTTTACTTCTTGATTTTATGCTAAATTAGGAGTGGATTATTCATGGGTTTCCTGGGAAATGGGTGGGCAGTTCCCAGAACTGAGGGTTCTTCCCCTTTTTTGGCCACATAGGGTAACTTCCTGACATTTCCATGGCATTTGTAAATTTTCAGGGTGCTCATCGGTCTCTTAGCATGCTAATGCATTATAATTAGCATATAATGAGCAGGGAGAACAACCAGAGGTCACTCTTCTCACCATCTTGGTTTTAGTGGGTTTTGGCTGGCTTCTTTACTGCATGCTGTTTTATAAACAAGGTCTTTGTAACCTGTTATCTTATGCTGACCTTCTATCTGACCCTGTGACTTAGAATGCCTAGCCTCCTGGGAATGCATCCCAGTAGGTCTCAGCCTCATTTTACCCAGTGTCTACTCAAGATGGAGTTGCTCTGGCTCAAATGCCTCTGACATACCCAGCCTTTTTTATTTTTCAAGATTCTGCCATATTTTCAGGCTCTTCTCAAAAGCCTTCTCTTCCATGAAGTCTCATTGTCCAGCAGTCTTTCTTTTAGGTTCCCTAGTAGGTTGTTCAGGTCATGGGGAGTGAGCTCATCTCACCTTGCCTTGGATAGTTTACTTACATACTGTCTGTATTGGAGGCTTCCTTGGGGGCCTTATTTTTAGCTTTGTATTCCTACAGGCTTAATAAAGCACCTTCTATAACAGAGAAGCTGAATAAATATTTGTGGAATGAGAAATAAAGGAGGGAAGGGAGGAAGGAGGAAAGGAAAAGAAAAAGGAAAGAAATAAAATGGTAAAACAACCAGCTAGACTTAGCATTTCAATTTTCAACTCTGCTCCTAACTGGTGGGAATGTCCAGTAGGTCCCTTCACCTCTCTGGGTCTTGTCCTTTACTTAAAAAAGGAAAGCTTTAAATGTGAAAGTCTCTAAACTAATAGCCTAACTCAAATACAATAAATTTTCTTCTGCTAGCTAAATAAATTTTGAAAAACACTGACAAGCTTGGTTTGCCACTTACAAAAGAAAACTCTCGCTCAAATAGGTAGTTTCAGAAACTGCCAGTCATAGCGTTGTCACCGTCAGGGGCGACTACATATAATTGCATTTAGTAGGGAAAGGTCTGGGGAGTGAGATTGTGATCCCAGTGCCGTCTGACACCTCCTGACCCCCCCAATCACCCCCAACATTTTTATGTGCAAATATTTAAATCGCATATTGTTTCCCCAAGACTTAAAATGAATTCCACAGAGTCCTTCTTTCAAAGTCTTATTGGTTCTGGTGAGAAATGATGACGGGATCAGGGTCTGCCATTATTTACTTTTTAATTTAATTTCCTGATTCAGTCTCACCTCTTCCCACTCAAACGGTTCAAGGGTAAGTAGGTGACCACTGTTCTAAAGTGGTATTTTACTTATTCATTCATTTATTTATTTTGGTAGCTCCTACCACAAAAGACCCTACTAAAGCCCTGGCATTTTGCTACTTAATGCAAATATGGTTTTGCTTTGTCCTTTTGGGAAACAACACTTCAAAGGATACAGTAAACGGCAATTTGACTCCTGGAAATAGTATTGAATATTATGGTATGCTGATAGTTTGTAGAATGACTAATACTATATTAAACATTACTATTGTATACATTGCAGACATGTTAATATATTATCTAAAACATTCATCTAAAAGAACAAGAAACTAGAAAAAGTAAGACTCTCGGGAAAAGTCACTTGACTCCCACGGCCTTTGGTAACAGGCTTTTATTGCCTGGCGGCACTATCGCTGATATTGTAAAGTACTTTATTTTTCTTTTTCTTTTTTTTTTTTTTTTTTGAGATGAATCTCACTTTGTTGCCCAGGCTGGAGTGCAGTGACGCAGTCAGCTCACCTCAACCTCCACTTCCTGGGTTCAAGCACACACACACTCGCCACATGATTCCATCCTTCTGTGCTTTTGCTCTTGCTAGTTCTAGTTAGAATACCCTTCCCACCTCTGTTTGCAAGCACGTGTGACCTCTCTTGTAAGAGGCAAGCTTTATCTCTGAGGGTTTTCCCTGAACTCCCAGTTTGAATAGTGCCCGTCCTCTATGTCTTTCCAAGTCCTGTGCACCCCTCTATCCTAACCCTCAGCACATTTCATTCACATTACTAGTTTACATCCTCAGCCCAATGAAGCAAAATGCAATTGGTTAAGGATTTTCACTGGTCCTTAGTGACAAAGAGTTGGTGGTCAGATCATGAGAATATAGGCTGTAATTAGTTGTGATAACTCAGATAAGCAGCATCCCATTAGAGGACTAAGCTTGGCGAACTGACTGATGTCTTTAGGAACTCTATTCAGTAACCCTCTTCTTTGTCATGTCTCCATCTTTGTAAAATTTCTACTCCCTGTTTTCACTTTTTCTTCTATTTTTATTATAAATGATGCTATCCCTCCTCACTCTTGTATTATACTCTCGGCCCCATAATCTCATAATCTATAACAACAGTAAGAATTTTCTCTTTAAAATTTGCAATCAGGTAAGATGTCTTTAATAGCTATTTGGTGAATAAAATCTGTTTTTACTTATGATGAAATTGAAAGTCATGTACTTGACTTGTCAGACGCAATTAATATTTCCTTTGAAAGCAAGAAATAAAGTATTTGTGATTCATTGAATTACCTAAATTACCTAAATAGATTCAGGTTATATCTTATTTGAGACAAAACTTTCAATAAGTACTTTTTGGAAAAGAATGAATAAAGCAGAAATTGTTAAACATTTGATAAATGTCTTCAAAGATTCATCAGGTCTCCTCTCTCTCTGTTCCTGAATAAACTTTCACAAACATATTATATATCATGGACACTTTTCAAATGAATATATATATTTAAAAAAACCATTTTTTCTCTTCTACCACTCTGACTCTGTGGTTGACATCCCTGCCAAGGCTTCTAAGCTGTGTGAAGGTAACTTGCCACTGTCTGCAGGACGCAAAGATGCGTCCCCACCATTGCGCACACTGGTGTCTGCTGAGTAGGCTGCCTCCACCACCTCCCTATGAACCACAGCCTCTGCTGGAGCTGCTCCCACCACAGCTGCTGCTACCACTTCCACTGGGTACTTCCATTTCCATCGATGCTGATGTGCTGAGGTTTAGGAGGTGGCAGGGTTTCTGCTGTGGTGAGATGGAAACATTGCCTTCCCACGCAGTGTGGCTTTGCCCGTGTCTCCCGGAGTTTTGACGCCCACTGTTTTCTCCTCCCAGGACTTAGACATGATTTTATGGAGCAACTGGCAGATAGCTGCCACTGCTTAGAGAACCAGGCTTCCCCATGGCCCTGGTTGTGTTCCCTCGTCCTCCGCATTCTTTATTTAGTCTAAATAATTTAGACCAAATTATTTCTTAGAAAGTATCCCCATCCCCATGCATGTAGGCTCCTGCAAATGTGCTGCTAGAGGCACTGTTCAAAGTATTTCATTCAGGAATCTACCTTAGGCTCAGCCTAGGACAAGAAAGGTTACCCATATTTTTGCCCAATTCAGATGCAAAATGAATGTGAACATTCAGTCAAGCATTGCAAACAGTCTTAAGTCTATCATGTCAAAAGCAGAGTCTCAGAATACATATTTAGCTTCTATTGTGACCCCTTCTAAAAGGATAGTTTTTGGCAAAATGATTTTTTTTTAAAACCCATAAAATCACAGCATTTTTTAAACATGGGATAGGTGGCTCTGGAGGAAAAGCAGAAGAAGCTGTCATGGAAAATCTGAACACGCACAAGATCCAGTGCAGATGATTTCAACTATTAAGATAATTACTTAATGGCCATTCTCATGTCCTGTTGTCACCCTCTATCCAACTTTGATGTAGATATATACCAGTTTGGTGCCTGTGATTATAGATGCAGCACTACTGGAAAATTGGGAGTTTAGAAAAGAGTAACCATGGTGACTGAATGAATGGCAGCAAAAAATATGTAAGGAAACATTTGTGGAGATAAATGTCTATGTTTACATGAAATGCATTTAACATAAACTCACATCTGTGTATGGAATAGCTACTGATAAGCAAATATTTCACTTTTACATATGATTTCTATTATATGTTGTTCTGTGAAAAACTATTCATCAAGGGCTAGAAGGACTGAAACAAATCACCTGATCATTTGCTTCCATTTAGGCAGGTCCTCTGCACTATACATGAAATCTTTCACAAACATATTATACATCGTGGACACTTTTCAAATGAATATACATATTTAAAAAATAATTTTTTCTCTTCTACTATTCTGACTCTGTGATTGACATCCCTGCCAAGGCTTCTAAGCTGTATGAAGGTAACTTACCACTGAATTTGCCACTTCTAAGCTTTATGAAGGTAACTTGCCACATGACATCTTAAATTTCATGCATAGTGCAGAGGACCTGCCTAAATTAAGTAGTTCTCCAACTTGGCAAATTGCTAGCATAATCACACAAACTGTCAACTTTCTGCATATTTGCCCTTACCCATTAGCATCTCCTTGGTGTTCTGCAGGTAGGTATAATAATTGTAGCCAGATACAAACATTTATTAACATCTTTTGTGTAAACTATTATATTAGGCTTGGTACTGTGGGGATTTTGAAGAAACCAGCAATATCTTAATCTACATTTTATTTACCTATCTATATACACATGCATATATATATATGCCTCTGTGCGTGTATACATAAATCTACATTTATAAAGCATTTTCACACATGTTATTTCATTTAACACTTACAATAACCTCTTTAAACATGACAAAAATAAATCTTATGGTAAGTGACTTGCCCAGCCACCCACAGTTTAAAACTGAGCTTGAATTCAGCTCTACGCTACTAAGTTCAAGTTAACTATATTTCAGCTTTCTTTAAGCATCACAACTTCCCATAACCTTGCTCCCTCATCTCCACAAGGAGTTGACAGCCTTAGGACAAGCTAAGGCATGTGTGCAATGATTGAAAGGTGATGTGAGAAGTAATAAGGAAAAACAGGAGTTCCGAGTGGGAAGGGACCAGTCACTTCTAAACAAGTTGATTAGGAAGAGTTCATGGAGGAGGTAAAATTTGATCAGGATTTTGAAAAACAGAAAATTTGGAGAGGTAAAGATGAGATAAGGGGAATTCAACAAAGGATTTTCTACAACAGAATGAACAGCGCATGCTTAATGAGTGGCTGTGGTTGAAATTTAGAGCAGGCAGAGGAGCACAGTGGAAAATAAGCCTCAGGCTAGAAATCGAGTTCAGGCTATGGAGGTCCTTGAATACCAGGAAAAGGTATTAGGTCCCCATGGGGCAGATTTTAGAGCAAGATGTCTCAGGAGATATGTGGAGCACTGATTAGAGGAAAGAGACCAGTTAAGGGTCTATTACAAAGCTCAAGTGAGAAAAATACAAATATATGTTAGGGTAATGGCAGTGGAAACGAAGAGAAGGAAAAGTCTACTTGAAAGAATTTATTAAATCACTGGATAGAAGGAATTAAAAAAATGAAAGAATTAAAGAAGGCTCCAGACTTTTGTGTCTCAAAGACTGAGAAGATACAGAAGACAGGGGAACATTTTGGGTTGACACAGAACACCGTAAGCTTGCTTTTGGATATTTTAAGTTTAAGGTTATCATAGGATTGTCATACAGTATGACACCCAGCAAAGCGTCAAAAATGAGACCAGCTCATAGAAGATAGGTCAGGGCATAAAAGAGCAATTTGGAAGATGTCTGCCTAGCCGTCACTAATGAGCGTGGGCGTGAATTAGGAGGTTATAAAAGAGTATGTTGGAAGAATAGATGGGATGGAAATTTAAGTGAAAGAATGGGAAAGAGAAGAAGGGTGAAAAATGATCTTGGAAAATACCTTATTAAGTGGATAACGACACAGAAGCCAGAAAGGAGACTCAGGAGCAGTGAGAAAGGGAAGTGAGGACAGGAAAACAGCTTTTAAAGGAGGCCGAGAGGGAGGAGGCAGGGCTTCCAGGCCTCCCAAGCAGGATGAAGCCACCTGGGAACAATCTCCTTCCTCCAATACATCATGAAATCACAACAGTGAGACGTTAAAAAAGCATGCCCACCAAATCCCACAGCAGCCACCAAACCAGAGAAGGGCACCACCCATGCCATAAACTTTTTAAAAAGTATTGGCTGATTTAAAAAAAAAAAAAAAGCAAATTCCACAGTGGAGTAGCATGACAAGTTTCCTAACTGTACCCCCATCCCCAGGAGCCACACAGGTGGCATCAACCAAATTCAGGAATATCTTTTTGATATCCCAAAATCGAGAGAGAACCTTATTGAGAAGCTAACTATACAAATAGGAAGTTAAAGAAACTGTTGGAACACAGTGGAAATGAACAGTGAGTTACATCGTCTCTCATGGCATTGATAATTGAAGAACAGATGCAAAGTTTGAGAGTATTTTCCCATAGGACTAGAATACAATCCCTCAACCCAGTGAAGAAAGCTCTCATGCATTGAATAACCAATGGACAGACTCTTCAGAAATGACTGCCAAGTCCTGATACTCTACCAAGGTCTGCACAACACCTCAATCTCTGTGCTGCCCTGCCATTCTCTCAGACTGTAGAGCAAGTGGAAGGAACATGAATAAAACAAACTCTAAAATTGTGGTTTGTCAGGAAAACAAATGAGTCTCAAATAGGAAGAGAAATGAGAAGACAATACAACATTAGGGCAAATAATAGGTGTGTGTCAAGAGGACAGTTGAGAAATACAAAAATTAGCACTCTGGCAACTGTGTGTGTGTGCGTGCAGGCATGTGCACACATGCGTGCACACACACACACACACACACACATTCGCCCTAGAATGCAAAAGGTAAAGAAATCAATTTAGGTGTAAAACAAATGAAAATCAGAAGGAAATTCTTTACAAGTGTCCTGAGCTACAGTAAGAACATAAATTAATAAGATAAATTTAATAACACTAGGGCCTATAGTGAAGATGATTAAACAACAGAAAATACATAGGAAAAGTTACAAACTTGGAAAATAGATGGAAGGAGAAAACATCAGTATATGTCTATGATTAAATCTTAGAATTTAAGAAATAGGTTAGACTCACCTTTAAATTTACCAACATATAGGAAAGGGAGTACAAATTAAAAAAAATAATTTAATTCAAAACCACACAGACAAACACAGTTAAAGAGAGCTAATTAATCTGTAGAACAAAATCACCAATTAGTGTTTCTGAAGTCAAAGTCACTAATTAGTGTTCCTAAAAGCATTCAACAAATGGAATAACAAAAAGTAACAAACACTATAATACAAGCAAATTTTACTGGAATGAAAAAAATTCACCCTGCAAGTCATACTACTCTATGTTAAAAAAAAAAATAATGGAAAACACTTACACTGCTAAGATAATGAATTTCAATGATGAAGAATGTTATTCTCAGATATCTACACAGGATAAAAACCAATCACCTCAAGGGTGGAGGCAGGGAATATGAAATTCACTGCATTCTTCTTCATCCATTGATGCCAGAAGATAATTTACAAATGTCTGCAAGATTCTGAGAAAAACAATAGTGTGTCTCAATAAGATCAGAACTAGGTATAACCTTGAGTAATAGCCAGACATTTTCAAATGTAAAACAAATATACAAATATCAAGTTATACACCGTAAATATATATAATTTTTATTCATCAATTATATCTTAATATAGATGTTTAAAAAACCATTACAGTGGGGCCTTATGAGTTTTTCCTATTTAGATTTTTGAATGTTAAGAATTCATGACTCTGATATAATCTACACAGAACAGATTGCATTCTAGTCCTGTAGAGGAATACCTTCAAACTTTTAATTTATTCTTCAATTTCATGTTTAGTCTTGGAGCCTTCAATGCCATTAGAAAATATATAACCCATTGATCATTTCCACCCTGTTCCAATAGTTTCTATGACTTCCTATTTGTAGAGTTAACTTCTCAGCAAGGTTCCTTCTCAGTTGGAGGTATTAATAAGATATGAGTATTCATAAATTTTAGTGTACTGCTTAATGAATTTTGACCTGTGTAACCATCACCCCGATTAAGAATATTTCAGTCACTTTAAAAAGTGTCCTGGCATCCCTTTCCAGTAAATATTCCCATACCCCTTTCTGAACTCTATTACCATAGATTCATTTTGCCTGTTCTAAAAATTCATATAAATGAAATCATATGATATTACTATTTTGTCTTTATTAGTTCAAAATAATGTTTTTGTGATTTGTTCATGCTGTGATATGTGTCAGTCATTCTTTTTTATCTCTGGGCAATATACTACACCTTTTCCATTTTCATGTTGATGGACATTTGGGTTGTTTCCAGTTTAGGGCCCTTATAAATAAAACTGTTGTGAACATTCATATGAGTTATGAGCCTTTTTGTAAGATAGATACATTCCTTTCTTTTGGCAATACAGTTAGGAATGGAAATACTTAGTCATAGGATGTTTAACTTTACTGAAGAGTGAGAAACAGTTTTCCAAAATGGTTTTGTTACTTTGCACTCCCACAAGCAATGTGTGAGAATTTCAATTTCTCCACAAGCATAACAGCAGTCTGTTTAGTTTTAATCATTTTACTATCTCGACATATTTGTAGTTTGCATTTCCCTGATGTTGAGGGAAATGATGTTGAGCACCTTTTCATATGTTATTAGGCATTCATATTTCTTCTTTTGTGAGGCACCTGTTCAAGTATTTGCTCATTTTTTATGTCAATTGTCTTTAAATGTGATTCATAGGAATTCATCTATGTCTAAGATATCAGTCCTTTATCAGCTATATGCTTATAAATATTTTCTTCCAGGCTATGGTTTGACTTTTCACTTTAACAGTGGCTTTTAATGAACATAAATTTTAATGTTGATGAAGTTTTATTTATCATTTTTCTATGATTGGTGCTTTATGTGTCTTGCAAAATCTTTCTCTGCCACAAGATTGTAAAAAAGTCTTCTATATTTCCTTTAGCAAGCTTTATAAATTTAGCTTTCACAGTTGAATTGTCATGCATTACATAAGGTAAGAGTCAAAGTTCATTTTTTTCATATAGATGTCCAGCTGTTCCACTATCATTTATTGAGAAGACTTTTGTTTCCCTGATTAAATTCAATTTGCCCTGTTTTAAAAACTAATAAACTTTATATGTGGAGATCTATTTCAGATTCTTTTTCCTATTTCATTAATTTGTCTACCCTTTCACCAACTATACTGTCTTAATTACTATAGTTTTCAGTAAGTCTTGGACATTGATAGTGTGGATCCTTTCATTTTGTTCTTCTTTTCCAAGGACTATTATAAGTCCTTGCATTTTCACATAAATTTTAGAATCAGCTTATCAATTTCTCCAGAATGCCTGTTGGGAGTTTGATCGAAATTGCATTCAGTCAATAGATCAGATTGAGGAGAATTAACAACTTAACAATATTGAGTTTTTCAATCCAATATTAGGTTTCCAATCATGTATATTTCCAATTTTCTTTCAAAATTTCTATCAGCAATGTATTGTCATTTCCAATATACAAGTCTTGCACAAATTTCACTAAATGTATTCCTAAGTATTTATAAATGGTATTCTTAAAAATTCTCCAATTATTTGTTGCCAGTATACAGAGGTGTAAGTGTTTTTTATATATTAACTTTGTATCCCTTGAACTTCATAAATTTGCTTTTTAGTTGCAGTAGTTTTAAATTTTTTGTAGATCACATTGGATTTTCTATGTATACCAGTGTGTCATCTATAAATTAAGTTCATTCTACTCATTCCTTCTTGTGATTATACCTTGTATTTCTTATTCTTGTCTTATTGTGCTAGCTATAACCTCTAGTACAATACTAAATTGAAGTGATGAGAGGAAACATTTTTGCTTTAAATGGAAATACTTAACAGTTCTCCACCAGGTTCTAGGTTAGCTCTAGATTTTTTTTGTAAATGCTTTCATCAAATTGGGGAAGTTTTTTTCTATTCCCAGTTTGCTGAGTTTTTACCATGAACAGGTGTTGAGTTTTATCAAATTCTTTTTCTGCATCTATCAATATGATGACATCATTTTTATTTTTACCCTTTATTTGTAATGTGTTAAATTATGTTGATTGATTTTTGAAGGCTGTGCCAAACTTGCATGACCCTACCTGGTCATAATGTTTTATCTTTTTTAGATGTTGCTTTTGCTCATAGTTGCTACAATTTTTAAATCAATGTTCATGAGAGATGTTGGTCTATTGTTCTCTTTTCTGTATTTTCCTTGTTAAGTTTTGGTAGGGTTTTTCTGGCCTCATAAAATGCATAAGAAAACATTCCCTCTTCTTTTATTCTCTGAAAATATTTTAATATTTTGTATTACTTCCTACTTCAGTGTTTGGTAATATTAACAAATGAAGTCACTTGGGTCTGAGCTTTCCTTTGTGGGAAGATTTCTAATTATGGATTTGACTTATTTAACAAATACAGGAACATTTGTATTTTCTATGTTTTTCTTGTGATAACTTCAGAAAGTTATCTTTTCTAAGAAAATTGTCCATTATTAAAAGTTGTCAAATGTATTAACATGAAATTGATTATACTATCCCTCTTATCCTCTTAATGTCATAGGATCTATATAGATGTCACCTCATTTGTGTTTCTGTTTTTTTAATCAATCTTCTTGAGGGTTTATTAATTTTATTAACACTTTTTAAAGAACCAGTTGATGTTCTCTGTTTGTTTGCCTATTTTCTATCTCATTGAATTTTGCTTTTCTCTTTATTATTTCCTTCCTTCCATTTTTTTGGTTTTGCAAAAACAGTACATTGATTTCTTTTTAGGAAAGAATGAACAAATGAATGAGAAATGGAAGGAAAGATAGATACTTAATCATGCCAAATCTTTATACCTGCTAACAAAAAGGATGAGAGGTAAAGTCATTAAAACTTGCAAATAAGAGGTTATTGGTGACTTTCAAGAGGCTTCATGGTATAAAGACTTGAGGTCAGACACATTGAGTTATGGTAATGGAATTTGCTATTATTTTTGACCAACCAATATATGAAACCAATTTTCTTTGAGACTTCTTACCGCCCCAATTCCTAACACATACAGCCACACAAACACATTATAATTCTTGAAACGAGACAAAACCTATCTCCGACTAGAAACATGGAAACTTCCAGAAATGCATTCTCCCAAGAAATCTTGCAGTTTGGGTACAGGTTTATGACCTAGGTTCTGCCAGTCAGACACATCGACCTCATGCCAAGGGACCACAAGAACTCTCTGATGGTAGGAGTTGCTGAAATATTAAGTCTCTGGGGGCAGTGATGAGAATAGCGCTGATGAGGGTATCCAGTGTCCATCTGGTGTATCAGCAATAAAAGCTACAATGTCCAGAGCCTCCAGAAGTGTCCTTATCCATCCACTTCTGGTTGAGGATCACTCCTAGCAATACAGCCTTAATCTATTTCTCTAGACTGACCTAGGGTTCTGTGAATGAACAATTAATTATCTGCTGAAATCAGCCAGCCTTAATCTCTGCTCCTTGCAACTAGGAGCCCTGACTGTTGAATCCAAGCTCCACACTCAGTGGGTGATTGTGGCCAGGTTGTACAATGTTCTCCAACATTTTTTTCCTCAACTGTTAAATGAAAGCAATAGCACACACTTCAGTACAGTTGTGATTATTAAATGTGACACATATGCAAAGTACCTGATTGATATATGCCCGATGCTAAAGAAATTTAGTTCTAGGAAAATAAAAATATTATAAGCCCCTAAAACTTTCATTCAACCTCATTTAAAACCATTGTTGAATCTATATGTTATGGATCACAATGGTTAATAAGAAACCTCTGGGTAGAGGTTAACAATGTAGCCTTGATCTTCAAGATTTCTACTAGGAGAGGCAGGCATAAGATGCTAACCCAAGAGGGTTGAGATAAGATTTTCTGTCTTTTAGGGGACCTGAGTTTGTAAGATAACAGGAACTAATAAAGGAAGAGCAATTTGAACAGAAAAAGAATTTTGACAAAAGTACTTTAAGGATATCAAGGTTCTGGATTAGAATTATCTTTAGTTGTAAAAATAAGAAAGCCAGTCAGAGAACTTAACGTACCAGTTACCATCAGGCATAACAAATAAGTATTAGCCAGGTGCAGGAAAGTTCCTGTTTAAGTTAAATCTATACATACTCTGTATCTTGTCTTCATAAAATTGAATTGTTTATTGAAAAAGGCAAGAAGCTCTACTGTGGTTTTTTTTTTTTTTGCTCTTAACCACAAATGTTTTATAGTTATCTCCCATGGAATGTAAACCTTGACTACAAAGCTAAGATCACTGCAAATCTTCCTTTACATGGTTGTTGTAAAAAACATATTTGGACACTTTATGTTTATTATAAAAATATTTTTTGCTAGAATATGTTTGTTGTAGTAAATGGGGAATTTACTCTTCTACATTACAATGTATACACCAGTTTTGTGTTGAAGGTGACTGACGGTGAACTTCTGAATTGTGTATTCTAACTCACTATATTTAAGGGAAAGAAACTTCTGTCTTACTTTTCTCTTTTCTCTTCAAAAACTTATTTTTAAAAATAAATTTGTGATCCAACAGATTTACTACTCAACATACCATGAAACTCATTTCTTTGTTTCCTTGATCTTCCTCCCCTCAAGAGAGCAGTTTTGGTACAGCAATGGGGATGACAGACTAAAAAGGATTAGGAAGAAAATAACCGTGAGGACATGGAGTCAGGTGATGTCAACTCCACTTTAAAATGCTGGGATTCAATGAAAGGACCAGAAGAATGGATGCTAAGTCAAGAGGGCAAAGGGGTGAGAAAAAAATTTTAAATGGTGAGGCCTTCCTTT
>NW_016107659.1:104600-120178 GCF_001604975.1 Cebus imitator | reverse complement strand
GGAATAAAAGTAATGAAAAAAATCTTGGAAAAACTAAGAAAATATGGGATCAAAGGCACATAGTGGGGGACTAGTGTTTGGAAAGAGGAGGGACACTATTCCTCTAAGAAAAATGAAAGGAAGCAGATGATGAAAATTTTAGGGTATGAAAGCTCATGTTCGGATACCTTTAATATTCCATTGAGACACAAAGGGAGAGATGTTAGTTTGAGGACTAGCGGAAAATGAAACATGCTTGGAAACTCTTCAGAGGAGAAGGCTATGCAGAAGCATCAAGAGTTGAATAAAATAATTACTGAGCAGCAGTAAGGATACAAATTAAATGCCGGTGGATCCAATTAGCAGAATTCTTAGAACTTCTCTAGCTACATCTGGGTGTAGAGAATCTCTAACAGCTGTTGAAATATTAGGGGCACTGGTCTTTCTGTGAAGCTACAGAACTTGTAGAAAGACCCAAGAATACAGCAAAAACACAGAGAGTCAAAATCATAGAGCCAGGAGACAGTGGGGACCACACATCTACTTTCATGCAGGAGGATGACCTGTTGGAAACACTTGATGGATGACAAGGTATTGCCTAAGAACTTGAAAAGGAGATAAATCAAAGTGCATCTAATATTTTAAATTTTGAAATTATATAAGATCAGAACAGCAGCATGCATTGCCACCTTCATAATCAGAGTGGCTCCCAGGTCTACCCGACTAGATGGTATGATCTGACTATGGATATGAATGTAACTAAGGAAAGTGTCAACCAGCCTAAGACACAGAACAAAAGAAAGCACCATCCAAGGAGAAGGGCACCTTTGTCTACGGGCTTTGAGATTTCTGATGTCATTGGCAAGATCACCCCTGCAATGGAGTGAGGTGTTATGAGCCACCTTTGCCTCCTGCTATTCAAGCATTTAGTCAGCTGATTTGGTGCTGACTGAGAGCTATGTTCATCATGACTTGGCTTCCTTCCATTGTAAATCTTCCTATTGGGAGATAATATGGAAGACCCGCCGATATAAGTATTCTGGTCACGATGACAATAATTTTTTATTGTAAATATGCTAATTAGTGACCAGTTTTACATATCAATCATATGAACTTGGCTAACCTGAGCCCACCTCTGAAAGCCAGATCTCTGGGGGTAATTGATCACAGGTATCTGAACCTGCAAGGCTGAGAACGCCATACATGAAATTTACCAAAGCAGGGCCCATGGGAGACATCAAGCTGGCCTTCTCCTGGTGAGAATCTACATCTACATAGCTTTTCCCATTTTGAAACAAACAAACAAAAAAATGGTATGTAGCAGATTGAAAGAGTCTGGTGTGTTACACCTCACTTCCCATATAGGTGTCCTTTGGATCCCCTCTAGATGGCCCAGGAAGGTGGAGTCTCTTATTGCAAGGGAAAATATCCTGTGGTTGGCAGAGCAATTACAATGCCCAAATCAGGACAATATCATTGTGTACAGCCTTTTAGAAGCCAGTAGTCCGCAGTTTAACATTCCTCTCACCTTTTTGTTTCTCTTTTTTTGGTAAAACTCCAGCTGATGACTCTAGATTCAGCATTTTTATCTCTGCAAGAGCCTAGCTAGCATTTCACAGGTAATACAGAAAAGGGAAGTCATTTCCTCAAAATGCCCACACAAACTGTACTCCTACAAGTACTTCCAACCACAAGCTATCAATTTCTCTTCAGAACCTGGGAAGTCTTTCCTACTTAAAATTAACAACAGTTTGCCAGGCAGGTGGAATGTCTTGGAGGAAGGGGTTCTGATTTTAATCCTGAGTGTCGGTATCAATGTGCATGACAGCTCTCTCTGAGTTCTTTGCTCTGTAAGAAGATAAACACAGAGTGTTCAGTGTTTTCCAAAAATTTGTATCCATCTGGACATCCTCTCAATTTTCTCCACCTCCAACTTGCATGCTGGAGTTATGAAAGTTGCGGAGTCAGATGTGGGAAGGAAGGGGGATGGAAGGACTATATTTTTTAAACACAAAAACAATGCTTGATCTACCCAAGATTTTCTCCAGCTTTCTAAGAAGAAAAAGGATAAACGAGTACGTCCGTGGAATCACTTGAGTTGAGGGTTGAAAAAGACAGTGTTGGCCAGAGGGACCCCATACGAGTTGGGATGACACAGGTGTGTGTGAGGCAGACCAGTGTCTATAACACATGAAAAGCTGGAGGCTGAGAGACTCATTGCTCCCAAGGAAAAGTCAATAAAAATTAGATTCCAGGGAAACAAGAAGGGAGACTGGACCAAAAGACCTGACCAAGCCTGGGAAGAGATAGGCAGACCTTTTAAGATATTGCAGGTCCCATTCCAGACCATTAAAAATATTAAGCAAATATTGAGATAAAGCAAGTCACACAAAATTTTTGGTTTTCCAGTGCATATAAAAGTTATGTTTACACTATAATCTATTAAGTGTGCAACAGAATTATGTCTAACAAAACTAATGTACATAATAGTGGGCCGTCTTGACAAAATGTATACACACTTTGACTTATACTTTATTCTGTAAACATCCTAATGATCGTCTGAGCCCTTGGCAAGTGGTAATCTTCTTGCTGGTTGACGGTCTTGCCTCAGTGTTCATGGCTGCTGACTGATCAGGATGGTAGTTGCTGAAGGCTGGGTGGCTCTGGCAATTTCTAAAAGTAAGACAAAAATGAAGTTTGCTGCATCAATTGACCCTTCTTTTCACAAAAGATTTCTCTATAGAATGCAATGCTGTTTGACAGCATTTTACCCACAGTAGAACTTCTTTCAAAATTGGAATTAGTCCTCTCAAACCCTGCCTCTGTTTTATCAACTGAGTTTATGTAATATTCTAAATCCTTTGTTGTTACTTCAACAATGTTCAGAGCATCTTTACCCAGAGTAGATTTCATCTCACAAACCTGTTTCTTTACTCATCCATAAGTAGCAACTCCTCATCCATTAAATTTTCATCATGAGATTGCCGCAATTCAATCACATCTTCAAGCTCCACTTCTAATTTTAGTTCCCATGCTATTTCCACCACATCTGCAGTGACTTCTTCCACTGGTCTCACTGGTCTTAAACGCCTCAAACCCATTCATGAGGGTTGGAATCAACTTCTTCAAACTCCTATTAACGTTACTATTTTGACCTCCTCACTTAAATCATAAATGTTTTAATGACATCTAGAAATGATGAATCTTTTCCAGAGGATTTTCAATTTACTTTACCCAGATCCATCAGAGGAATCACTATCTATGGCAGCTATAGCCTTATGAAATATATTTCTTAAATAATAAGACTTGAAAGTCAAAATGACTTCTGGATCCATGGGCTGAAGAATGGATGCTGTGTTAGCAGGCATGGAAACATGTACCTCCTTGTACATCTCTATCAGAGATCATGGATTACTGGGTGCATTGCCAATGAGCAGTAAAATTTTAAAAGGAATCTTTTTTTCTGAGCAGTGGTCTTAACAGTAGGCTTAAAATATTCAATAAGTCATGTTATTAACAGACGTGCTGTCCTTCAGGCTTTGTTGTTCCATTTATGAAGCACAGGCAGTATAGGATGTTGCATAATTCTTAAGGGTACTAGGATATTTTAATAATCATTGAGCACTGGCTTCAAATTTAAGTTGAAGCCCTGTTAGCCTCTAACAATAGAGTCACCCTGTCCTTTGAAGCTTTGAAGCCAGGCATTGACTTCTCCTCTTCTAGCTATGAAAGTCCTAAATGGCATCTCCTTCCAATGTAAGGCTCTTCCATCTATGTTGAAAATCTGTTGCTGAATTTAGCCATATTCATCAATTATCTTAGCTAGATCTTCTAGATAACTTGCTGCAGCTTCTACATCAAAAGCTGCTGTTTTACCATGCACTTTTATGTTATGGAGGTGACTTCTTTGTTTAAACTTTATGAACTAACCTCTGCTAGCTTCCAACTTCTCATCTGCAGGTTCCTCACCTTTCTCAGCCTTCAGAGAATTGAAGAGAGTTGAGGGCTTGCTTTAGATTTGGCTTTGGCTTCAGGGAATATTGTGGCTGGGAATAAGTGAATGTACGTCAGTTAAACCTTGATCATGGGAAGCAGACTTGGCCTCAAAGAAAAGAGAAGAAATGACTGTGGGTAGGCAACTTTCTCTGTTATTTATTGCCGCTATAATGGAACAGTATATCATCCCAAAACTCAGTGGCCAAAAAACCAGTTGATTATTTTTCATTAATCTATGAATTGGCCAGACAGTTCTGCTGATCTGGGCCAGGCTCAGCCAGTCACAGCTGGGCTTGTTCATGTGTCTGCAGGCAGTTGGTTGGTGGGTTGGCTGGGGGCTGGCTGATCTCAGATGGTCTCAGCTGGAATGGCTCATCTTGGCTCCATGTGACATCTCATCCTCCAGCAGAGCAGCCCAGGTTTACTCCCATGAAGGAGGCAAGGGCTGGAAAGCAGAAAACAGCACCGTCTCCTGAAGCATAGCCACCACACACAGCCACTTCCAGCACAGATATTAGCCAAAGAAAATCACAAGGCCAGCCCTGACATAAAGGGAAGGCAAATAGGCTCTACTTCTCTTCAGGAGTGACAAAGTCACATTGCAAGGAGTGTGGATCCAGCTGAGAAGGAACTGAGGCCATTTTCACAGTCAATCTGTCACAGCAACCAATAGAACTTGCTGTACGCTCTTAAATACGTGACCATGAACAAGCTACTTAACCTCTGAGTTCTTAACCTCAATTTCCCCATCAGAAAAGAAATGGAGATAATAATAAAATCTAACTTCTAGGGTTGTTGGAGGATTATCTTTGTATTGATCTATGTCAAAGAGTTTACCAATATGTCTTCATTTGATAAGTTACCATGTACTAACCAATGTTAGCTTTCATGATTATTGACCAATGACCAAACACAGCAGCAATAGTCTTCAATATCTTATGGGCCAGCGGCAGTGGCTCACCCCTATAATCCCAGCACTTTGGGAGGACAACACAGGCAGATCACCTGAGGTCAGGAGTTCAAGATCAGCCTGGCCAACATCGCAAAACCCTGTCTCTACCAAAAAACATACAAAAATTAGCTAGGTGTGGTGGTGCATACTTGTAATCCCAGCCACTTGGGGAGGCTGAGGCAGGAGAATCACTTGAACCTGGGAGGCAGAGGTTGCAGTAAGCTAAGATTGTGCCACTGCACTCCAGCCTGGGCAACAAAGTGAGACTGTCTCAAGAAAAAAAAAATCTTATGGACGGAGTCATAACTAAGGAATTTTGATGGTTAGGACAAAGGTTACATGGTCACATATTCTTAAATTCACTTTGCAATTCACAGTACAGCTCACAGATTGGTTTTAATGACAAAGTTATCTTGTGTTCTAATTTAACTAATTATTCTTGTTAACTAGAATCTCAGTTGTTCCTATCTACTGAAAAGCTCATCTGAAGGCTACTAATATTTAAATTATACAGTATTTCTAAAAGAAATTATTTCACATTTTTTCTACCCTATAAATTTATGGGCTACCCATTCCCCAGGGGTAAGACCTGAACACCTGAACAGGCTGGCCTAAGTGGCTATACTGCCTTCAGGGTGTACTTAAAGAGGAGAGAAGGAAAGAGAAGGAAGAGAACATTCCCTGGAAGGTCAACTTTGACTACAGGGTCTCTCCTTTCCTAAAAGTCAGGGCAAGGGCCGGAAGCAGAGAGCTGGAGTGAGCTCAGGCCAATGTAGCGCTCTACTTAGCTCTGCTTCACTAGGGCCAGATAAGCGAGGAAGCAAATTAATCCAGCACCCATGTCAACGTGAGACAAACTCACTGGACTCTGACCCACAGTTAAAAGTACATTGCTAGGTTTGTAATGTAGGAGCAACAAGCTGTACCACATAGCCTAGGTATGTTGTAGGCTATACCATCCAGGGTTGTGTGAGTAAACTCTGTGATGTTTGTCCAATGACAAAATTACCTAATGAGACATTTCTCAAAACATATCCCTGTTGTTAAGTGATACATGACTGTATATATACATACAGTATATCTAAAAATTTATCAGTAACCATTACAATGTAAGAAATACAACACAGTTTCTAAACCAGAAGCCAATTGGAGAAAAGGTAGTGGTGTGGGGAGAATAGCGAATGCTTTATTAATCCAACAAAAGGCAAGGAAGAAGAAAAAATAAGAATTTTTAAAAGAAGCATAAAAAGATAAAACACAAAACATGTCAAAATAAGTACTGATTCAATAAAAAGCAAGTAGCAGGATCTTAAAAGAAAGCACATTGCTTGTACAGTTTTACAGAACTCAGTACTCACATACAAATGAATACACATATGCATGTAAATTAGTAAATATATGCATAAATATGTACTTACGTTAAGCTGAAGCAAAAATTTCATGAAAAACATTTTCCATATGCAGTGCCCTCTGGTATTTATTCTATTGCATTGTCTTTTTTAATTCTTATATCAGAACCTTCATTTTTCATTGTATTGTATTTTCATTGTTTGAAATGCTGCCCATGACCAATTAAGTTGGTTTAAAAATATTGTGTGAATAACTGTCTTGAAAAGCACTGACTTATGTGGCATAATGTAAGAAGGATTGAGCAAAATCCCTTCTCTTTTCGAGGAGTTTCCCTACTGCCAGACTTACAGAGGGGGCAGTGTGAGAAAACTGTAGCTGAAGTAATCTTGAAAGCGGTGAAGAGCAAGAAATCTTTAGAAAAAAGGCCTGGATTTGAAATCTGACTCAGTCACTCAGTAACCGTGTGACCCCAGCAGAGCTGTTTAACCCCGGGAGCCTTGGTTTCCTACTGAAAAAGGATGAAAATACCTCTTCCCCACTGTTCTGCAGATGAAGTCAGTAGTACAAAGTGCATTGGATAAACATCATCTATTTTTCTTCCCTTGGGAGAGGTCAACCTTTCACCCCAGGGGGAGCTATTTGGTACAATTTTTCCTACTGGAGAGCTAGCCAGCAGGATGGTGGAGGACGAGACACACATAAGTAAGTTTTGGTGCAGAAGGGATAGCACACCAGGACAGCCCTAAATGGAACCAACAGAAGAGGGACTGCAAGGTAGGAGTGGGGGCTGTGGGGTGGGGAGAAGTTCCACCAGACTGGAGAAAACTCTGAAGTAAGAAGTGAGTGGAGGCTGGTGGTTCTTTCATAGATGTGCCTAGGTCTTTGATCTTATTAGTGAATGAAGAAGTTTTTTTTTATAAATTTCCATGAAGAGGATATAGATGCCCCTCTTTCTACAAGTCACTCAATAGTACCTGCAATTGAATAAATGCAAAGGAACCAGGTCCTGGGGCTGACATTTGTGCAAATAAAAAACAACCTCTTTGGGAAGAGGCAACCCAATGAGCAAACTGGAGATAGACCTTAGCCCTGTCTAGCAGATGCCCTTGTGTAGTTCACAACCTGCCCAACCATCCTCAGTGGCCCCACTAGACTTATACTAATTCAAATTTAACTCCTTTCATGAGACCTCTTCCAGGCATTTATCTATTATTCCAATTGTAGCAAATGTTCAAATATTCAACCTAAATTTGATGTGTGAAGCAGCCAAAATTATTTTGATGCCAGATGTTACCAAATGAAAATACACCATACAGATCTCCTGCTGCTGGAGCATAATTGACTGATGGCCCCATCTGCTGCCTGCTGGGATCCACCACACTTCCACAGTGTGGCTTCCAACCAATGCCTGAGCATGGAGGGGTCTGAAAACAGTCCCCTTCCAGCAAGACATAGGATGCAAAGGCTCTTTGGCTGAACATTTCTTGGAACTGTGTTGCAGTCTGAGAGTCATCCCACTCAGCCTTCCTTCCTTCCCTCTCTCCTTCCACAGATGCCAGATCTGCAATACAGTCTCTTCTTGCCTTTCTTACTTCCTGCTTTTCTTTGCACATCTAATCCCATCTTGGTGTCTATCTCAGCAGATTTAGACAACAGCACCAGATCTGGGGAAAAAGAGGACTGGTCAATCTAATACATGTTCAAGGCAAAAGCTACAAGTGGCTATTAAATAAGTAAGCTGAATTTTCTTGTGTAACTAATAAAAAGAGCTCAGGGAATATTGGTTAACTATCAGATGAAATCAGGCACTTTCAAAGTGGTATGGCCATAGACAAATATTGGTTAACTATCAAATGAGTGAAAGGGATCCTGAAATAAAATAATGCCATCTCCTATTGTGTGGCTTAAACGTCTACTTGTTCAGAAGCATAGTCAGGGGCTTCAAGTACAGCTCTATGAGTCCCTGGGAGTCCCCAAAGAGATTCCTCACATGTGGCTGTCTTGTTTGCACTCCACCTTAGCTCTCACTTCTTCACACCTGCCTGCAAGGCCACTGAAGAAGTTGCATGGCTCCCACTGCCCATCCTGGGATCCTCAAAGCCCAACTGTGCCACAACGGCCACTTGACGATGCTCCAGATTTTCTAATTCCTCTTGAAGCCGAATGGGGCCAAGCCATATAGAGAGGCCAGGGGACATGACAGGGGAGGGTAGTTTCCTCCCTAACTGCATGTCACAGTTTTCACTCCGACCTGCCTGTAAGTATCTCTTGTGACTAGATAAGAAATATTTCATCTGATTCTGCTACTCATCCCTTTATGCACAAAGAACCTAAAATCAGCCCAGGGAACTAGTAAGGACACATGCCTTTTACCCCAGCTAAATGTTTCAGTTCTTTAGGTAACAAACCAAAGGAAAAAAAAATTTAAAGAAGCTGGATGGGCATGGTGGCTCATGCCTGTAATCTAAGCACTTTGGGAGGCCAAGGCAGGAGGGTCACTTGAGCTTCAGAGTTCAAGTTCAGTGTGGGCAACATGGCAAAACCCCATCTCTATATTAAATATATATATATATATGCTATAAATATGAAATAGCCCATTAACTATATTTTCTAATTTTCTGTATTCTTTTCTTATTATATGTATTCTTGGTGCCCGGCATCTGCAGCCTTGCTAATCCCGGAGAGACGGCTTCTCCCAGAGGTAGCTAATTCCTGGAGAAAGCAGATGACTCCCCAGTGAGGGCATGTCTCACACGCAAACCAACCAATCCAGAGCCCACACCCACCAACCACCTCCTTTACTGAGCTCTGGCAGGTCACACCTGTCCTCTGCCCTGATCACCCCAGGCCTGATACTAAGCAGCTAGGGGCAGGCCTTATACCTCAGAGCACACAGAAATCATTCAAGCTAGAAAATCCTGAATCCACCTACTCTGCTTACCCTGCCTTGCTCATTTCTTCCAGAAAAAAAGAAAACACAGAGGAGGCTCTGACCCATGCTTTCCCCTGTCCCTTCTACCCCATGCCACCCTGATTGGCATGGTGTGCCCCTCCTCTTGGAACTGTAACAGCTATGTTTACTTTTATTTTTTGAGACAGAGTCTCACTATTGTCATCCAGACTAGAGTGCAATGGCATGATCTTGGCTCACTCCAACCTCTGCCTCCCAGGTTCAAGCAATTCTCCTGCCTCAGCCTCTTAAGTAGCTGGGATTACAGGCGCCTGCCAGCAAGCCCAGCTAATTTTTGTATTTTTATTACAGATGGGGTTTCACCATTTTGGTCAGGCTAGTCTTGAACTCCTGACCTCAGGTGATATGCCCACCTCAGCCTCCCTAGGTGCTGAGATTACAGGCTTGAGCCACTGTACCCGGCCACAAACTATCTTTTCAATGGCATTTGTCTCCTGATTTGTTGGCCTCACCATACCTGAATAATAAAACCTACATTTTATAACAAGTGAATATTGGGGAGATTTCAATGTGGGGGCATCTGTGTTAGCAACAGTCAACCCAAAACTTTTGGTTGTGTTTGAATTGTCCTCTTTTATTTACAAAGTATTTCATATACCCCTTCTCAGCTGATTTAATTCTATCTTCATTTAGAGACAAATCAGAGATAATTGAGCAATGGCAACATTATCAAAAGAAATGTAGACTTTCTATCAGGCTGTATGTAAAACACTGCAGATAGAGTGTGCAGTGCAGGATCTGTAGTGTTGGTTTTGAGGAGGTCTCAAAATGCATACCAGTAAAAACAGCAATCACAGTCTCTAATGCTTCCTGAGACAGGCACCAGGTATAGATAATTTTCATATGTTAATTCATCTAATCCTCATGTCAATGCTGAGGTTGATACCCAAGGTAGTGATCATTATTTTCCCTGTTTCACAGATATCCTAAAATTTACAGGCTGAACATTATCTGTCATACAATACTAAAGCTGCAAATAATTTTAAAGCTCAACCCTCCCTATTTTACAGATGAAGTAAATGTTTATGTGTTCTAGGCCACTTAAAGGTTTTGTTATTTTTTAACACAATCCCCAAATAGGTCATATATAACCTGATTTTTCTAGTAGTGAGTTCCGATTCCTATGACCTCTAGCCCAGCTATGTCATATAAGGGAAGTGACACCTACTATAATAATCTCAAACCCCATAATCCATCATGAGTACTTTGAAAGCACTAAAGGAAAATGTGTTACAATAACCAAACACACCTAGTGTATATCACAAGGCTTGCCTAAATATTTCCCATTTATGCTATTTTGAGAACTGGCATCTAGCCCAGTTCCAACAGCAGTGTCCAAGATTAAGTGAAAGACCATATGAGTACAGTAATTGAAAATACACTTCCCCCCCAAAGGGCTATTAGTTATGAATTTACTCTCCTGTTTGTGTGAGATCCCCTTTTGAACATCTATGACATGTGGATTCTACGGTTGTCTCACTTACTGGAAAAAAATGTGCATTTTGTTAGGTTTCTAGAAGACAATGGTATGTCGACTCTAATCAGCCTTCCCTTGGAAGATTCTGCAGAAGCTGGGAGCCTCTCCTCAGGCTGCCTCGCCTGTAGCAACCGTCTTGCTCTTGGCAAAGTCACAGAGATTTGTCGAGCTCAACTCTGGTAACATTAATAAGCTAAGGACCCTAGGCAACAGCAGTTACCACAGAGCCATTTCAAAGCTGGCTTGAGGGGCATCAGGAGCTCAGTTCCTAAACATAATCTCACTGTGTTTTGGTCTAACAGCCATTGGTGTGGCATAGCCCCATCTTTGGGCATAGCCCATCTTGGGACCAAACCCATTGGCCAATGACAACCTGATACGTTCATTTGGCTAAAACATTTTGAGCAGAATGGTGCTCAGACTTTGATGATTTAAGTGGATCCATCTTCCTTCCCACTCCTACGTGCTTCTGGATCCAGTGTAAAGCTTAAAGCAAAGGAGAGTGCTTTGGATGTGACCTTTTTCCAAGATCTGACAGCTGGCTTACATCTAGTCAATTGCAGCTTTAAATTAATACACTCTATACTCCTTCCATAAATTAAGAAAAATAACAATGTACCAAAGAGCTGGAAAGAATGAGTTCTTTTAAATTGTGCCCAAAGTTTTCTAATTCCAATTTCGAAGAAGGAAAGGATCTTGGTCTAAAGTTACTGAGTGTGTATGCCAAGCAAATTCACTGGATAGTATTTGTGCTTCGAAGTTTTCCAATTAAAATTATTTACTCTTAATGCCTCAAATAAAGTTATAACTTTGATTTCAATCCACAGCCATTCTATAACCCCATCAGCAGAAGCATAATATTGTGTATTGTCATAATTCAATGTACTTTCAAAGTTATGGGGTAACTGATTCAAGTAGTTGTTTACTTCATTATTTTGTCCATTTATGAGGTAAGCCAGGAACATAGCAACACCATATCTGTGGTCAGCCCCCTATGTGCTGCCCAAACTTTGACCTGTCTCCATAGGGTTAGGGACTAAACAGAGGTGTACACAGAAGATATTTATTAAGTTTCTTCCAAGTTGTATGTACCCAGAGGTCATCACAAAGACTCCTCTGCTGGCAACTGCCTTGCAGAACTGATCCAGCAACATCTCCACAATTATTTCCTGAAGCCCAACTGCATGCTCAAAGCTCAGGTCCACACTCACTGGGAACAATTTTGGAAAACAAGGAGTTGATCACCTTTCATTGTAAACTTTAAAAAATTTTTGCTTTGCCTTTTTAAACTATACAAACATGGCCAGAATTTGAACTTGCACTGCCTGGATCAGACCATGAATAACTAACTGCCTTAACTGGAAAGATTTGCCAGACCCTAAGAGCCTCGTCCCCTGTCTGCTTCCACCCCAAGAAAGGCTGTGCTTCCTTCCAGTGAGCAGCCTAACACAATTTGGCAGTGACTTTTCCTGCATTTTTTGGCAGGGAATATGGAAAAGAATATATACGGAAAATTGTGTGTGTGTGTGTGTGTGTGTGTGTGTGTGTGTGTGTGTAGCAGGCTTTTTTCCTCCAGTGATTTTTCTACCTCTGAGCTTTCCAGTGTAGAGTAGATTGAGTAATACTAACCATTCTGGTGCTATTTATTTGCCAGGTTCTAGGATTCCCCTGTAAATTGGGGCTTCAGGGCCTATCTCCAACTAATAAGCTTTTTTTTTTTTTTTTTTTTTAAATTATTCTGCCAATGAGGCTTGAAGCAATCAAACAGCATATGAGCACTTCTTGAAGGAGGACTTTGCTCCTTTCCCCTTAATTCTATAATTGTTCAGAATGAGGGTGTGGTGAATGGACACTACAAGGAAAGTTTGTTTGGCTTAAAAATGAGAAGACAGAGGGAAGGAAGTAAATACTGACCTGGAGGTAGGTTTAGTTGAGGATTAGCAGCTGTCCTGTCTCCTTTGATGAAAGGGCTTAACTACCAGCAAGAGGAATTGAGGATACATCTTGGGAAAACTTCCTGATTCGCATAAGGCCTGGCAAGGTCTCACCAAAGGGGATGACCCAGGGTACTTCTCTGAGGATTTTTATTTTTTAATGTGATTTTTTTATAAATTTGTTTTTTGTTGTCATTATTCATTGTAAATTATAGACAATTTAAACTTTCCTGTTTTTTCTTCATTGCCCAAGGATTGCGTGTTTATTATAGAAAAACATGAAAAATATTGATAAGCCCAATGAGAAAAAATTATCTGTAATTTCACCTCCTGGAGGTGAGTTATGCCAGGGCATGTGTTTTCAGACATTTTTCTCTGGGAGATCGGTTAACTAACTGCTGCTCCAGTCCTAAGATTTAGCTGCTAAGAATGATGCATAAGTGACACACAGACTTTGGACATTGGCCTCTGTGTTTGTCCAAAATCTGCTCTTTGGTTTCATCTCTGGCCTTGGCAAGCATAAGAGCTGAATAGCCGAATGCCAACTTCATCACCATTTGGCAACCTTGAACCTGTCCAGTGATTGCGCGGGTGGAACAGATCACCATCACATCTAACCAGCAATAATATCGGTAACATGAACAAGCCATAAGCAGATTTCAAGATGCTATCTGAATACTCATCTAAAAATATACATAAGCCATTTTAGATGTAACCTGAAGTGAAAACCTTTTTATGTGCTTTTTATATTTGAATTCTAACAATTTGAGTAGAAATATTCCAAGTATATATATTTGAGCGTAAAATGCTATAATTTTAAATGATTACCAAAGTTATTAATTTTATGTACTAAAATGTTTTAAGTTTTCAAAAGGTTAAATAAAAGGGAAGAGTTTACCAATATTAAATTATTAATACTATATTAATAATGAATTAATACAAATGTTAATAGAGAAAGAATTAGCTAGATAACTTTGGAAGATCATGATAGCTTTTTGAATCAAATGTATGTATAAAAACATTAAATAATAATATAAGACTCATATTTAGTTATTTAATTCTCCTTGGCCATGAGTTTTTTTTTTTAAATATATATTTTATTGCACTTTAGGTTCTGGGCTACATGTGCAAAACATGCAGGATTGTTGCATAGGTATACATATGGCAATGTGGTTTGCTACCTCCATCTCCCTGTCAACTATATCCAGCATTTCTCCCCATGTTATCCCTCCCCAACCTCCCTACTCCTCATTGTCCCTCACCTGTTCCCCCCAACAGACCCCAGTGTGTGATGCTCCCCTCCCTGTGTCCATGTGTTCTCATTATTGGCCATGAGTTTTTTAAGAAAAATTTCTTTTTTGGGAATTTTTTACCTTTTTCAAGGGTAAATTAAAATTATTGTTTAAACTTGACTACCTTAAAATCTCACCAAGAGAAAAAAAATTACCAAATTATGGACCATTACATTCATAATAAACCATCTTTTATCCAGAAATCATAAGAAATATAAAGAATATAAATCATAGACTGAATTGTTAGATAAAAATGGGCACATGTGACACAATTTGTTTTTACTAATATAATTTCAAAATTATAGACTTCATAAGAACTCTCTACAAAGACAATTCTTTATAGAAGCTATCATTTTAAATGAAAAGCTCATTGAAATTATTGCTATAGCTACCACTTATTTCTGGCAGTCAAAGGAGTTTTGAGATTTGCTACAACTATGAATCTTAAATATGAAGTTTCTTTTAGAAAACACACTGTTGAAAACTTTTTCTGAATTATAGTCTCTTGTACACAAATGGTTGGTGACATTATTAAATGTGCCAATTGAAAGTGACCCTCTCTTAAGTATGGAGATGTGCAGAAGGGTGGCTGCAAAAGCTGTCTAGCAGTTGACAGCTCTGAGAAACTACTGTTTTGTTCCTATGTTATAATGACAACACTTTAAAATTTGACCATTAACAACAAATCATAATCATAATTTAAACACTTGCATAGAATTTCAGATTTAATCATATACTTCAGCAGTTCTTTCAATGTTTGTGATATCTGGCTGTAGCCTCTGCTTCAGCAGAATTCATATTTTAATCCTAAGCCATTTGCTTTTTAGTCAGAATTGAATCAGTATGTTCCGAATGTATATGTATTATATGTCAAGACAGAGAAATGTGTATCTGTTAGGATGCTTTCAATTGCATGAAACAGAAATCCCTACCCAAACTAGCTTTTGAAAAGTGGGAAGGAGAAGAGCATTTATTTGGTTCATATACTGAAGAGTCTGAGATGGTGTATAATATTTGCTTCAGACCAGGCTTTATTCAGGACTCAAGGGTGTGAAGAGGACCTGGTTTCTTTCTCACTGTTTTCCAGCTCTACTGCTTAGCGCCATTAGCTTCTTTCTCAAGCTCGCATCTTATGATCCAAATATGTCTGCCAATGGCTTTGAAACTAATTGCTCCCACATTAGCATTCATAAAAGAAGCAAGATAGTCTTTGTCCCAGCAGTTCCCAGCAAAAGTCATGAAGTACACCCTGATAGGAGGATTCTCACATGATGTGTCCACTTCTGCACCTATCACTGTGGCCAGGAGGATATTATAGGATTATTTGCCTAAATCAAACAGCTTCCATCACTGGAGGTGGGTAAATGTCAATTCCACCTAAACCACACGAAGAAGTGGTGATTTCCCAAAAGAGATGTAGGATGTCACTGCCAAGAATTATGCAAAATTGATGTGGTCACCTAACAATAGGTGTTCATCATAACATGGATCCATGTTTATCATTGTTAAATATATATATGACTATGAAATGACACATAAAGCATATCCCAATTTTGATGCATAGATTTCAGTGCAAATATCTTTTGGCTTCCTTTATTTCACTATCTCCTTCTTACTGTGTTTTTTT
>NW_016107659.1:21859-104570 GCF_001604975.1 Cebus imitator | reverse complement strand
TTTGGGTCGTTTGCACCATTTCACTATTAGAAACAATACTTCAACTGACACAATTGTATATGTATTCTTGTATATAAGATGATCTTAGAACAAATTCCTAAAAATATACACAATTTAAGGTTTTTACACATCTGGCCAAATTGCCCTTGTAAGAAGTAATACTTTCAGCAGCAGTATATAGTAATGCCAGTTTCTCATAACCTATCACACCAAGAAATAAGATAATTCACCAGTTCAATAGGAAAAAATAATTTCTCATTGCTTAAATATATATATCTTTTTGAGCACTAGCAAATGTAAAATTATTCTCAAATCAGTTATCCACTAGTATTTATTTTTTTTTTCTTTTTTGAGACAGGGTCTCATTCTGTCACCCAGGCTGGAGTGCAGTGGCATGATCTTGACACACTGCAACCTCTACCTTTTGGACTCAAGCAATCCTTCCAACATCAGCCTCTGAAGTAGCTGGGACTACACATGCACATCATCACATCCAGCTAATTTTTGTATTTTTTAGTAGAGACAGGGTTTAGCAATATTGCCCAGGTCTTGAACTCCTGGGCTCAAACATTCCATGCACCTCAGTCTTACAGAGTGCTGGGATTACAAGCATGAGCCACCACTCCCAGCTGATATTTAACTTTTAAATCGATTATACTATTTAGTCATCTGTTTCTATCTCTGGCTCATTTCTTAAGTGACTATACATCTTTACATACTGAAGATAGTAAAATTTTGTTTGTCATGTGTCATTATTTTTTTCTCATTTGTCATTTTCCATTTGATTTCATTTGTCCTTTTTTTGTTGTTTTTCTATACAGACATTCTAAATTTTATCAAATCAAAGTATTTCTTTTTGGATTGCTATCTTAAATGTTCTTTTTAGAAATAACCTTCCCATCTCAATTATTTCTATTTCAATAGTTTTCTTTTAGCATATTGTTTTATATTTTATTTTTAAACCCTCCAGTTATCTAGAATTTTTTAAAAAGACATGAGGTTAGGCTATAACTACTTTTTACTAAGTGACTAAGTAAGATTTCTGATATACATTTCATATAGCCTGGTGGTTAAGATTCCTTGCTCTGGGGCCAGAACTGGTTGGTTTGTACTTTTGAAAGTTAGGCCTCTTTTTCATGTCTCATCTAAAAAAAGGGGGATGAAAATAGTGGTACCTACAATGTAGGATGGCTTTGAGGGTGAAAGGTGTTAAAGCACATAAAGAATAAAGCATTTTCCTTGAAAATGGGTACAAGATAAGGATGCAGGAGAAAGAAATAAGGGACATCCACATAGAAAGAGAGGAAGTCAAACTATCCCTATTTGCAGATGATATGATCCTATATCTATAAAACCACATACTCTCATCCCAAAAGCTTCTTAAGCTGATAAACAAGTTCAGCAAAGTCTCAGGATACAAAATCAGTGTGCAAAAATCACTAACATTCCTATATACTAACAATAGTCAAGCCAAGAGCCAAATCAGGAACGCAGTCCCATTCACAATTGCCACGAAAAGAGTAAAATACCTGGGAATACAGCTAACCAGGAAGGCAAAAGTTCTCTACAAGGTAAATTACAAGCCATTGCTCAAAGAAACCAGAGATGACACAAACAAATGGAAAAACGTTCCATGCTCATGGATAGGAAAAATCAATATCATTAAAATGGTCATACTGCCTAAAGAAATTTATAGATTCAGTGCTATTCCTATTAAACTATCATTGACATTCTTCACAGAACTAGAAAAAACTATTTTAAAGTTCATATGGAACAACAACAACAAAAAAGCCCGAATTGGCACGGCAATCCCAGTCAAAAAGAACAAAGCTGGAGGCATCACAGCTTTGTTAATAAACACACACAGACATTACTTGACTTCAAAGTATACTACCTGGCTACAATAACCAAAACAGCATGGTACTGATACAAGAACAGACACATAGACCAATCGAACAGAATAAAGAACCCAGAAATAAGGCCACACAGATATAACTATCTGACTGTCAACAAACCTGACAAAAACAAGCAATGAGAAAAGGATTCCCTATTCAATAAATGGTGCTGGGATAACTGGCTAGCCATATGTAGAAGACTGAAATTGGACCTCTTCTTCATACCATATACAAAAATTAACTCGAGATGGATTAAAGACTTGAATGTAAAACCTAAAACTAAAAACCCTGGAAGACAACTTAGGCATTACCATCCTGGACATAGAGACGGGCAAAGATTTCATGACAAAAATGTCAAAAGCAATCGCAACAAAAGCAAAATTTGACAAATGAGATCCAAATAAACTAAAGCAGATCTGCACAGCAAAAGAAACTATCAACAGCATGAACAGACAACTTATAGAATGGGATAAAATTTTTGCAAACTATGCATCTGAGACAGGTCAAATATTCGGCATCTATAAGGAACAAAACAAAACAAAAAAACCCATAAAAAAAAGTGGGAAAAGGACATGAACAGACACTTTTCAAAAGAAGACATATGTGGCCAACAATTATATGGAAAAAAAAGCTCAACATCACTGATTATTAGAGAAATGCAAATCAAAATCACCATGAGATACCACCTCACACTAGCCAGAATGGCTATTATTAAAAGTAAAATAACAAAAAAACAGATGTTGGCGAGGTTGTAGAGAAAAAGGAATGTTTTTACACTGTTGGTGGGAAAGTAAATTAGTTCAACCATTGTAGAAGACAGGGTGGCTATTTCTCAAAGACCTAAAAACAGAAATACCATTTACACAGCAATCTCATTACTGGGTACATATCCAAAGGAATATAAATTGTTTTATTATTAAAGACACATCCACACATATGTCCATTGCAGCATTATTCACGATAGCAAAGATATGGAATCCACCTAAATACCCACCAATGTTAGACTGGATTGTGGTACATATACACCATGAAATACTATGCAGCCATAAAAAAAGAATGAGATCATGTCCTTTGCAGGAACATGGATAGAGCTAGAGGCCATTATCCTTGGCAAACTAACACAGGAACGGAACCCCAAATACTGCATGTTCTCACTTATAAGTAAAAGCTAAGTGATGGAACATATGGACACCATAGAAGGGAATACCACACACTGTGGCCTACCTGAGGATGGAGGGTGGGAGGAGGGAGAGGATCAGGAAAAATAACTAATGGGTACTAGGCTTAATGCCTGGGTGACAAAATAATCTGTACAACAAACCCCCATGACACAACTGTACTTACATAACAAATGTGCACATGTACCCCTAAACTTAAAAGTTAAAAAAAAAATTTAATAAAATGTCCAGGGTATAGCAGATGTTAAACATTGCTATTACTACTATTTACTGACTTGACCTACCATTTCTCTTCTTGAGACATTACCTTTATGACATACTAAATAAAGATCAATGTGTGGATCTGTTCCCAGAACTTTTGTTTTCTTCTATTGATCAGCCTGTTTAATTTTACCTCTCTGTTTTCTAAGGGGTTCGGATAAATATTTCTGGAATAAGCAGATTGAACTTGTGACTTCATAAGATGCCTTGGTTCCTTGCCCTTAAAGGTACCAGGGGTCATTTCTTTTCTGTGTTTCTCATGTCAGTGCTGCACAAATGAGGTCTCATCACCAAGCTCTAGAGATATCATCTGGTGGTTCTTCAGCCTGTCCAGTCTCAGCTCAGTCATTTACTAGCCATAGAAACTTGGACAAGTTTCCTGATCTCTCTGCCTCTGTTGCTTCATTTATAAAGTGAGAATAAGAATAGCTATGTCCTCATAATGCTGCCGTGAGAATTAAATGAGATATATATGTACAGCACTTAGTACAGTGAACATAATCCCAAATAACTGTTAACACTTTACTTTTATTATTACCTGTGGAATATCATAAGGCACAAAAATCTCTCCTTCATTGAAGGCCTAACCTAAGTAATCAAGATACGAGGGACAGAGAGAAAAGGAGGCCAGTGGTATTTTTCAACTAAAATTATAATTTTTTCTCCATGTTAACAGATAATGAATAGCACCTAATATAATATTTTGAACATATTAGGTGCTCAAAAAATTGTGGTATTAGTGAATATGAAGAAATTATATTGTCTTTCTGTCTACGCAGGGCTGAGGATTTCATAGACAGTGAATAAAAACCGTACTAATAATGTTCCTTAAGAAGTATAAATTTAAAAAATATTAAAATTTTTGTTCATGGTTTCTTGAACAAGAAATATGCTCTAAAACACACGTTTACACAAATGTAGAAGAGAGAGATGTTAAAAAGAGGGGAAATGCTTAGGAATTAGTAGTCCATCAAAAAAAAATTCCATTTTCTTAAGACATGTGTTCTCATGGACCCAGGGAAGGGAATGTCACACACTGAGGCCTGTCAAGGGGTTGGGGGGCTACAGTAGGGATACAGGGGTGGGGGGATTGGGAAGGAGTAACATTAGGAGAAATACCTAATGTAGATGAAGTGGGGTTAGATGCAGCAAACCACCATGGCAGGTGTATACCTATGTAACAAACCTCCACGCTCTGCACATGTAGCCCAGAACTTAAAGTATATATAAAAAAAGTCCTGTGTTCTTTGGAAACATGTTCTAGCACAGAGTTATTATTCTCTTTTACAACATATGTAACATGCATTCATGTGTGCACATGCACACACACACACACACACACACACTTACACTAACCACAAACAGGCATTTCTTGACATTTTAAGCCATTCCAGATTGGCTCAACTCCAGTTAATCATATTACAATGTCAAGAAAATTAAATATTAAAGATACAATCTGTCTTTCTTGAACTTATTTACTTGTTCTTAAAAAAAAAAAAAGAAGAGGAAGATATGGTGGGGTGTAGCTGACTCTTCCTTCCTGTCAGGAGACAGTATAATTATGTCTTCTTGCTTTTGCTCAAGCAATACCTTTACTATGAGTAAGAAGAGGCGTCAGCAGAGATCTCAAACCAATGGAGAGAAGGTGTGGCCACGTGTGCTGTCCCTGAGATTTAAAGTGCTAGGGCAAGGCCACTGATCGAGACACTTGTGAGTCTCTCAACCCTGAGTCATCTAGGGGGTCCCAGTAGCATTTGAGATGTTATGCCAAAGAATTATTAGGAAGCAAAACATTAAAATTTCTCCCATGTGAGCTTGAAATTCAATCTTCTTGACTTTTGAAGGAGAGATGCTTCTTTTACAATTCTGCCATTTTCAATGCCAGTAATTGCACACTGGATCAAAAGACTAATGAGAAATGGAATTGGAAACCTGGAGATAATTTAAGACTAGCTTAGGTAACTAGACCTAGTCTTTGAAGAACTCTATGGGGGAGGTCTTTAATAATCTTAAGTCCTTGGACACCACCGCAGAAAAGGAAAACACCACTTAGTTTACATGATATCTGAAAAGTCACCTATATCAGCTTGAATTGATTTTTTTACAGCCATTTTCACAAGTGATTTAAGTTGCTAATTAATTGGCAAATGTTCAATTCTCATCCAGTCTAGTTATCTAGGTCAAGAGAAAGAAACATATCAATGCAACCAGCAGCGAAAGAATTAGGGTAGTCCTTTATTGCTCTATGAAACATATTCCTTTGCTATGGTGAACTCTCAGAGTTTAAAAGTAGACAAATTTCCTACTTAGTATATAGCCTTATGTGTTAACTCTCATTTAAAACAAACTCCTTAGATAAGATTTAAGATCCATGGGACTTCTTCTACAGATTTTAGAAAATCAAATAAATAAATGATGATAAAGATGGAAAGACAGATAGTTAGAATGAATGCAATGCATGGAGGAACTATCTAAATGCTAGATCCCAGGTTAAAGAAATGAAATACATTTGTCTTTTTCCAAATTCATTAACTTGTTTATTAAGTCACTCCATCCATTTTATTAAATGCCAGTTACTGTTGTATGCATTTGGGATGAAGTGATGATCCAGAAGACACAGATTTTTCTGTGCTCTCACTGGAGTTTCTAGTCTCATGGAAGAGATTGCCAATAATTAGATAATCTTACAAATAATACAAAATTCATCACTGGGTCAAGTGACTACAAATGGGAAAAAACCAGATAGGAGGATCTGAAATAGAGACGTGATCCTGATCTCCCTAGCTAAGACATGAGGCATAGGTGAGGTTTGAAAGGGGATTGGGACATTCTTTAGGTAAAGAGAAGAAGAAATGATATTCCAGGTAGAGGGAACAGGATGTGCAAAGACTATGTGGCAGGAGAAAGCAAAGAGTGTAGGGATTAAAAGAAAACTAACAGAACATTGTTAACATGAGCTAGATGCAAGATGGGGCTTAAGAACACACACATGTTGAGTTTTGCCTGCACCTTATAAGCAATGGGAAGCCACTGAGTTTGTAAACAGGAAGGTGACATGATCAGGATTATAGTTTTGTAAACCTCAGTCTGGATGTAGTGTGGGGACTGGATTATATAGAGCTGAGAGGGGTTACAGGGAAACTCACAGTATGTCAGGAATAAGCTACTGCTGTTACTTGGCAATAATGGGAGTTTAGATCAGGATGGTGCCTGTGGAGATGGATCAAAGTAAAAATGATCATGACTTAACCTGGATTTGAAGAAAAGGGTATATGGAATAGGCGTATGCAGTAAAAGTAACTGTTGTGGTGGGGGGTGGTGGTTAAACAACTGCAATACTTCACAAGGCCAAATACTGCTCATGACTCAGGCAACTGGCATTCTAAGTCTAAATAAGTCTAAAGACAGAGTTTTGAATATTTTATGTTGCTCTGAGGCCTCACACTTGCCTCCCAGAGCTAATCTAAGACAAAAAACTAAGAAACTATGGAAGTTATCTTTCTGGCTAAAATATAGAAAGACAAACATTGTCACTTTCACCATAAAAAAAGAAAACAGTAAACTAAAAATTATATATTTCTTTAAAGTCATCAAACAGCAATAGATACACACATAAAAAGTTTAAATAAACAAATTCCAGAAATGAGAATGCCCTTCAAAGAAGAGCAAAAAGTGGTGACTCTTTATCCTCGGGGCAAGTTGCCTCACTCGAGTCCAGGCAGGAGGAAGAACAGCCCTGACATGGGGGGGATGTTTGCTGGAATGAGGAGAAATCAGACAAACCTTTGACAATAGTGTAGACTAACGTGAAATACTAGAATCTGAAAAATTCCCAAACACAAAAATAAATCTCTCTGAACAACAATTCTCCCTCATGGGAATTTTGTGGAATCAGTGGCAGAGCTGGAAAGTAGAGGGAGAGCTCCCCATCCCTCAGGCTGCTTATGTTCCAGAACATTTCTGAAGTTGAATCCAGAGGTAAAATTAAACTCACTAGAACCATACCAAATACCCTTCTAGTTCTAATCTTGAAAGGACCGAAAAGGTTAGCCCTCCAGACAGATGTGAAACAAGAAGTTGGGGGTTAGACTGAAAGGCCAAGAGAAATCGATAATCTCACTGGCAAGAAGTAAACTGAAATTAACTAATGTTTTGTCCCAGTCTCAGCTCTGCTAAACTCCATGATAGGATATGGATAAAAATCTCTTTCCCAGGCTTTTGGACTGAGGAAAGGGAAAGTTCTCTCTAGGAAAAATAAAACAAAAACATAGAATCTAGTCTCTGTTGGGTTGTCATTTAAAATGTCTGACATATACACATACAATGATGAGACACGTAAAGTAGAATGAAAATATGACCATAATTTAAAAAAGAAAATAGTCAATAGAGGCAGACCCGCTGATGACCGGATATTGCAGTCAGTAGGTGAGTTCTCTAAAATAAATATCTTAAATATGTTAAAGGATTTAGAAGTAAAGTTGGACATAATGGGTGAACAGAGAAGAATTTTATTAAAGAAACTGAAGCTCTAAAGAAGACCCAAAAAGAAATTACAGAATAGAAAAATTTGTCTAAAACAAAGAATTAAATGAATCAACTTGAGAACAGACTGAGGGAATGTGATCTCTTTTCAGGTCCACAAGGGGGCGTAGTTTTAAGGGCAAGAACTTGCCAGTGTCATGCCGCCCTCCCGTCTCTCATGTGGGAGATTTAACGGTCTCTGTTTAAATTTTCACAGGCGCAGGAAAGGGTCAAAAGTCAATCACTCCAGCGGAGTTCTAAGGAACTCCTTTCATTGGCCCGGGGTCTTAGAGAAGGTGGGGGTTCCTCCCAAGTTAAAAGTCCTCTTCTAGATTTTCTTCTAGGGTTTTTATGGTGTTAGGTCTTATGTTTAAGTCTTTAATCCATCTGGAGTTAATTTTCGTGTAAGGTGTCAGGAAGGGGTCCAGTTTCTGCTTTCTGCACATGGCTAGCCAGCTTTCCCAACACCATTTATTGAACAGGGAATCCTTTCCTCCTTGCTTGTTTTTGTCTGGTTTGTCAAAGATCAGATGGTTGTAGATATGTTGCGTTGCGTCCGAGACCTCTGTTCTGTTCCATTGGTCTATATCTCTGTTTTGGTACCAGTACCATGCTGTTTTGATTACTGTAGCCTTGTAGTATAGTTTGAAGTCTGGTAGTGTGATGCCCCCCGCTTTGTTCTTTTTGCTTAGAATTGACTTGGCTATGTGGGCTCTCTTTTGGTTCCATATGAAGTTTAAGGTGGTTTTTTCCAGTTCTGCGAAGAAGGTCATTGGTAGCTTGATGGGGATAGCATTGAATCTGTAAATTACTTTGGGTAGTATGGCCATTTTCACGAACAGACACTTTACAAAAGAAGACATACGTGAGGCCAACAAACATATGAAAAAATGCTCATCATCACTGGTCATAAGAGAAATGCAAATCAAAACTACATTGAGATACCATCTCACGCCGGTAAGAATGGCAAACATTAAAAAATCTGGAGACAGCAGATGCTGGAGAGGATGTGGAGAAGTAGGAACACTTTTACACTGTTGGTGGGAGTGTAAATTAGTTCAACCATTGTGGAAGACAGTGTGGCGATTCCTCAAGGACATAGAAATAGAAATTCCATTTGACCCAGCAATCCCATTACTGGGTATATATCCAAAGGATTACAAATCGTTCTACTATAAGGACACGTGTACACGAATGTTCATTGCAGCACTGTTTACAATAGCAAGGACCTGGAACCAACCCAAATGCCCATCGACGATAGACTGGATAGGGAAAATGTGGCACATATACACCATGGAATATTATGCAGCCATCAAAAACGATGAGTTTGGGTCCTTTGTGGGGACATGGATGAACCTGGAAACCATCATTCTCAGCAAACTGACAGAGGAGCAGAAGATCAAACACCGCATGTTCTCACTCATAGGCGGGTGTTGAACGATGAGAGCACATGGACACAGGGAGGGGAGCACTACACACTGGGGTCAGTTGGGGGGAAATAGGGGAGGGATGGTGGGGGGTGGGAAGCTGGGGGGGGATAGCAGGGGGAGAAATGCCAGATGTAGGTGATGGGGAGGAAGGCAGCAAATCACACTGCCATGTGTGTTTCTATGCAACAATTTTGCATGTTCTTCACATGTACTCCAAAACCTAAAATGCAATAAAATAAATAAATGGGAAAAAAAATAAAAATAAAAATAAAAAAAATAAAAAAATAAAAGTCCTCTTCTTCCACAACCCTTTGGACTCCATATTTGTGTCCCCTTCCACGAGCACTCCCTTGGTGGAAGCCATCTTTCTCTCTCTCGGATTTCCCCTCTGGAGTCCCCTTCCACACTCCTCCTGGAAGTTTACTCTCTTCTCCTTTCTTTTTTCCTCTTTTTTCTACCTAAATAAAATCACTTTCTGCAAAAACTCTGAGGTCAGGTATTTATTTTTACTGGCGTACAGCACCTGCTGTGGTCCCCTCTGTCATTCTTGAGAAGGTGGAGACCAAGAAACTACAGCATTAGGTTATTGGGTTCTTGGTCTCTGCCCTCTCAAGAGCTGTGCCTCCCCAGTACCCCAAAAACCTGGTTACAAGACTAGAGGCAAAAGAGGAGGAGGAACATGAAGAATCAGGAACCCAATAGAAAATAACCAAAGTTAAGTACAAAAGGAAAAAAAATTAAAATATTGAACATAGTGTCAAAAACACATGGGTTAATAGCAAAAGAACTAACATAAATATGTAAATGAAACTCCCAGAATATATTCTCTCTTCAAAATGGTATTCAATTAGAATAATAATAAAATGATGACTAGAAAATCCTCAATTATTTAGAAATTAAGCCATATACTTCTAAATAAGCTTTGGGTCAAAGAAGAAATGACAACAAATTTATAAAATATTTTCTATTGAATAATAATGAAATCGGAACATATCAAAATTTATGGGATTAGCCGAAGCAGTATTTAGAGGAAAAGTGATAGCTTTAAATACACATACCAGGAAAGAATAATTATATAAAACCAAAAATGAAAGGTATCAAGATTGATGAGGGAGAAATAAAAGTAGCTTTTTGCAAACAGTATAACTATATATGTCGAAACTCTAAAGGAAACAACAAACTCCTAGGACTACCAGGATTACGGAGTGAATTTAGTAAAGTCATGGGATACAATGGCAATATATGAAAATCAATTGGACATTTTTCTGTAGAGATGGGGTCTAGCTATGTTACCCAGGCTGATCTCAAACTCCTGCCTCAAATGATCCTCCCTCTTCAGCCTCCCAAAACATGGGAATTACAGGCGTGAACCACTGCACCTGCCCCATTGTATTTCTTCTGTACCCTAGTTACAAAAATAAATTGGAAAATGGAAAAAATTTAAAGGCATTTATAATAGCATTAAATGCTTCAGGTATCTAAGAATAAAATTTTGAAAATATATGCAAGTTCTCCATGTTTGTAAATTACAAAACCATTGCTGAGAGAAATTTTAAAAGACCTAAATAAGTGGAGAAATACACCACATGCAAAGACTGAATAATTCATTATTGATAAGATATTCCTATTTCTAAATTACTCTACAGATTATACATAATATCAATCAAAACCCTAACAGATTTCTTTTCAGATTTTAAAATTTGTAAAGTTGCAGTAATTAAGATAGTGTTTTGGCACAAGGAAAAGCAAATAGATCAATGAAAAAGAATAGCATCCGTGAATAGACTCATCTACATATAATCAATTGATCTTCAACAAAATTCAATGTAATTCATTGCAAAACTAGCAATAGTGCTATAACAGCAAATGGTGCTGGAACAAATGTACCTCTGTATAGAATAAAATTAATGTTAGTATCTTACATTATAGCATGAAAGAAATTATTTTGGGATGATTATAGATCTAAATACCAAAAAATAAGCCTAAAGCTTCTAAAAAAAAAAAAAAACGAAAAGAATATCATCATGACTGGGATAGCCAACCATTTTTTTAGTCAGAATACCAAAAGCACTAATAGGGAGAAAAAAGAAGTTTAATTTCATCAAAATTAAAATCTTCTGCTCATTAAGATACCATTAAAAAGTGAAAAAAAATAAGCTACAGACCATGAGAAAATATTAATGATAGATGATAGATAGCTAATAGATGGATGATAGATTTATTTCTAGAATACATAAAGTTCTATAATTAATAAATACATTTAGAAAATATCCCAATTAAAAAGGAAGAAAAGATTTGAACAGATTTTTCTCAAGACTAAAGGATTATCCAATAAACCCATAAAAAGGTGATAGACATTATAGGTTATCAGGAAGATAGATATCAATTAAAACCATAATGAGATCTGGCTGAAATTAAAGACTGGCCATATCAAGTGTTAAGGAGGATGTGGAGCAACTGGAACTGCCAGACATCACTGATGAGAATGTAGAAAGGTACCATCACTTTGGAAAATAGTCTAACAGATATGAAATTAGGATACTCTCCCTTACAACACAGCAATTCCTCTCCTAGGAATATACTTAAGAGAAATGAAAGTATATGCCTACAAAAAGGCTTCTGTACAAATGTTCATAGCAGTTTTATTCATAACAGCCAAAAATTATAAAAACCACATGTCCATCAAAAGGAGAATAAATACATCAATTGTGATATATTCATACAATGCAATTCTAGTCAGCAGTAAAAAAGAACCAGAGGTATTTACAACAATGGCAAGAGACAAAATTCAGACACAGAAGAGTACATACCATATGATTCGATTTACATTAAGGTCAAGGACAAGCAAAACTAATAGATGATGATAGAAATGAGAACAGGGTTTGCTCCTGTGGGAATGAGAGAATGAACTAGAAAGTAGCACCAAGAATCTTTCTGGCTAATGGAAATTAATGGCAACACAAAAGTACCTACACATTTGTCAAAACCCATTCAACTGTATACTTAGATCAATGTATTTGCTTTATGTAAATTATACCTCAATAAAGCAAAAAAAGAAAAAAATTAGAAAGCAAACATACTTAACCACATGAAAAAAACATATACAGTCAACTGTAGATTCTATTTTCTGTCCAGAATATGGAATTTATTATAAAAACATGACTTCACAATTCAAAGTACAAAAAGTAACCTAAAATTAAGCAAACCATCAAGTTTTCCTTTAAAAACAGACACACACACAGAGAGAACAGGATTCCTCCAGAGATAAATCTGTACACGACCTAAGAGATTCCCTCTCCAGCAACAGAGTGTGTTTGTTGACTGGTAGAACCAACCTAAGGGGAATTTCTTAACATTTTCATTCTAGTGAAATCTGTTTTCAGTGATCTCCCTCGAAGATCATTTGGGGCAGCTTGATGGAAAGAGTTGGTCAAGTTTACATTCTAAGCTATCTGTAACCCTAGCACTTTGGGAGGCCAAGGCGGGAGGCTGTCTTGAGCCTAGGAATTTGAGACTAGGCTGGGCAATGTAGCAAGACTCTATTTAAAAAAAAAAAAAAAAAAAAAGAGTTTAAGAAAAGCCTATCTGTGCCTGCAAGTTGCTCTTTGACTTGGGCTGTAATCCCTGACTCTACTGACCTCAACTTTCTCATCAAGGGAGAAAGGATTGTTATGAAACATCAAAGAAGATAACATGTGGGAAGCACCTAGTGCCTGGCACATGGGCAACTCTCAACTATTAGTTGCTGTAGTTATTCTTATCAGAGAGGCGACCACCTGAGGGGAAGCATGGGAGGAGGCATGAGCTAAGGTCATCAGGAGGGAGACAACCAGCCCCAGAGTCTCCTTTGCTAAATGTTTTAACCTCAGAGGATATTTTTCTATTAACAGAACCACCATACTCTCTTTCACTGGATGGCTTCAGAGGTCTGATTCTAAGACGCCTCTTCACAACCACAACACAAACAAACAAGCAGACAACAACTCGAATGACTACCTGGATTTTCCATAATCTGGACATGGTTCAATATGTGGCTTTTTTCAGGATAATAGAAACTCTACCACCCGATCCCTTCTATTTCCATTCCTTCTTAAGAGCCATAATGATGGTAACAATGGATATATCGAACTGCTGATGACTTTTCTAAACACTGGTTCAGTACCCCAGGGATTTTCCACAACAAGGTCCTGTTTGTATCCTCTGCATACACTGTCTGTGTCTAACAGACGTATTTCTTTCCTTTTGTTTGCATTTGGTTTGCCTGTGAAGTCTGAAGAAAATCCCATTAGAGATTTTCTTTAATCTGGCCCCAAATAGGATTTTCCTGGTTTTACACTTCTATCAACATATCACTTCAGAGAACCTCAGACTTGCAAGTCATCTTTCTGGAGATGACAGAATCCTCTCATGCCACCTTCATGACTATATCTACTGAAAATCTGTGCTTAGCTCTGTCACTTACACTGTCTTGAACCTCATCAAGCCCCTTAACTCATAGCTGGTAAATACAAATTGAAAAGCTGTTTCTCATACTGAACTAAAATCTTCTTTTCAAATATCCACCCAAGATTCCTTATCTATTTTTCGAAGAAAGACAGAATTAATACATTCCACCCTGATGTGACAGGTCTTCCCGACCTTGAGAGTTGCCAGCAATTTTCCTGACCACACCATCCAAACAGAGCCGCTCCCCATTGTCCTCTACTGAAGCCCTTGCTGTTACCTTCAAAATGCTGACCACAATTTGGAATTATTTTATGTTTGTCTTTTTCATAAATGAATGTTAGTTGTAAGTGGGGCCACACTGAGTGGTCTTATTTACGGTTGTGGCCTCAGCCCCTGGCACATTCTGGGTACACAGTGGCCACTGCAGGCCCCATCTAGCCACAGACATGTTCTACAAGTGTGAGGCAGGAAAAGCAAACATTTTCCCCTATATTCCCACCACTCTCAATACTTCACTTCTGACACCAGATGTGTGGGTTTTTCTCCCACACTGACCATTTCTCCGACAGACACCAGCTTTAATTCAATTCAATTCTGATACTACCTGGAGTTACCACAGATCCTATAGGTTAAAGGCTCAGTCATACAAGACTGCCCCCTACTTCAGACGCCAGTCACAAGCAGGAAGTCTCTAGGTGATCCACAACTTTTTTCCTGTTTGGCTACAAATCAAAATTTCCCATGATCCCCTTTTCAAGTTTGATAATTTGCTAGAGCGGCCCTTAGAACCCTGGAAAAAAGGTTACTTACTATGGCAGGTTTCTTCCAAAGGATGTTTTAAAGGATATAAATCAACAGGCAGATGAAGGGACACATTGAGTGAGGTCTGGAAGGTTCTCAGTGCAGGAGCTTCTACCCCATGGAGTTGGGGTGAACCACCTTCTAGGCACATGGATGTGTTCACCAAATGGAAGTTCTCTGAACTCCACGGTATTGAGATTTTTATGGAGGCTTCATCACATAGGTATGATTTATTAATTCCTTTTCTCCCCTTCCCAGAGGATGGCGGATGGAGTTGAAGGTTCCAAGCTTCTAACCATGGCTTGGTCTTTCTGATGGTATCCACCAGCCATCCCAAAGCCATCGCGGAGCCTACCAAGAGTCGCCTCATTAGAAAAAAAGATGCCTACATCACCCAGAAAAGTCCAAGGAATATAGCTGCTCTATGTCAGGTGCTCCCATCACATGGGAAATTACAAAGGTCTTAGGATCTCTGTGTCAAGAACCAGGGTCAAAGACCAAATATTAGAACAGAAGTTTCTCCTGACACCCCTGTCTACAAGGGTTTTAGGAGGTCTGTGTCAGGAAGCGAAGTTAGAGACCAATGGATATATTTCTAATAATTTCACACTCAACAACCTTAGTGGTTAAAAACTTAACCAATTAATACATGAGTACATCCCTTTAGATATTTTTAAATAACCAGTATTCTCTCCTTAGCCTTCTGTGACCTGATTATATATCTTTATTCCTTCTGAGAGTTTCAGACTGTAAGTCCCAGAGAACAACCAGATAACAAACCTCTTTGAACTGGGCTGGCACAAAGACAGTCAGCCTCTGTATCTGCAGGTTCTGCAGCCTCAGATTCAACAACCATGGATCAAAACTATTCAGAAAATTAAAATGAAAAGTAACAATGCAACAATTCAAAAAATGCAAATCAAAAAACAGTGTAATAACTAATCGCATTTACATTGTATTAGGCATTACAGATTTAAGTATTTAGGAAAAATAAAATTGAAAAGTTACAATGCAACAATTTAAAAAATGCAAATTAAAAGAGCAAAGCATAATAACTAATAGCATTTACATTGTATTAGGTATTATAAGTAATCTAGCAATGTTGTAAAGCATAAAGGAGGATGAGTGTAGGTTATATAAAAATGCTACACATTTTATATAAGGGACTTGAGCGTCCTTGGATTTTGGTGTCCTCAGGGGTCCTGAAACTAATTCCTTACGGATACCAAGAGACAGTTGATAGAAAGGGGGACTAGACAGAGTAGAGGCTTTGCCCAAAGGCACTCAAATTCAGCATGTTTTTGACCATTAGGATCGTGGAACATAACAGGTGTATCTGAGTAGGGCCTGCAGTCCACCACTTCGTAGGCCCTCCCTCAAGCCTGCTTCCTTGAACATCATTTCCAGGTCCCTCATCTCTCTATCCTGGAAATATTCCACTTTGTCAGTGTCCCTCTTAAAGTCTGCTTCATTGGCCAGCAGTGACAGAACATGGGGCCCAGACTACCAGGGACTGTGACCCTCTGTGGCCTGGATGTTAAACGGCTCTCCAGGCAGCCCACGAGGCCTGATGGCTCTCGGCAGATGTCTCTCGTTGTTGTTGGCTCCAGTTGAGTTTGTAGTCAATATGTCTTTTTTTTCCCCTGAGCTGCTGACAAGCCACTTAATTATCATAATATTATGGAACAGCCTAAGCAAAGATCTCTGGCCTTGGATGAATGCAGAACCTACATTTTTTGAGGGTGTTTTCCTCCAGTGCAAGTCTTCACAAGAAAAACAGGATTCCCCAATTACCTTGATCTCCCACAGACAGGTGAGGCCCAAGAAATCAATCCAATCACAAGGGAGTAATCTAATCATTTGCTCTTCCTGACCAAAATAATTAAACTAGGCCAATATTTCCTACATCTAGCTGCATGTCAGAAATATTGGCCACATCCCTGGAGATTCTGAGCAAGTTCAGGGCACCAGACATCTGTACCATTAACAAGCTCCCTTGGGGATGTGCTTCACCCAAGGACCTGCTTTGGGAACCACTGTCTAGATCAACAGCGTTAGCATCACACAAGTTCTTCCAATCCTGGAAATGAGGCTCTCTAGGTGACAGATGTGCCCTAAAGTTTTAGAGCCACTGGTGTAGATCAGGGTTGACAAACCTTTTATTAAAGCGTCAGAGAGCAAACATTTGGGGCACTGTGGGCCCAAAGGCAACACTGAGGATACGATGTGGGCACTTATATAACTGCTTATGGTGTAGCTATTTGTTGTGGGTTCAGTGGCATCCCTCCCCAGAGAAGAAATGTCTATATGCTAATAATCCCCAGTACCTCAGAACGTGGCCTTGTTTAGGAATAGAGTCTGCAGAGGTAATCAATTCAAACGTCATTAGATTGGGCTCTAACCCAATGTGATTGGTGTCCTTAAAAAAGGGATGACTGGAAGCAGAGAGACACACAGAGGGAAGACAACGTGAAGACAGGGGCCACATCATGGACAAGCCCAGGAATGCCTGAGGTCCTCAGAAGCTGGGAGAGAGGCCTGGAAACCTTTCTCCCTCCCACCCCTCGAGGAACCAACCCGACTCACACCAGAGTTCTGGACTTTCAGCCTCCAGAACTGTGAGGCCATAAATCTATTGTTTAAGCCACTAAGTTTGTGGTGATTTCTTAGGGCAGCTCTGGTAAACGAATACACCATTTACAAATGTGAAACCAATTCTCAGCTCAAGGGCCATACAAAAGCAGGCAGGCCTCCAGAGGGCCAGGCCACAGCTAGACTTCACCTGACCACAATGGTTCAACAGCTAGGCGCTCATCATCTCATAGGAGACCTAGTTCTCAGTCCCACTCACATGTTACCCTGTAGAGAGATTTTCCTTAACCTCTCTATAATGCTGACTCCGGACTTTGATTTTCCTTGTAGCACCTTTCAAAACTTATTTTGTCCTCACATCACGCTCATTACAATGGCAGGTGCATGAGATTGGTGCCTTGTCAGCTGTCCTCACTGCTACATCCTCAGAACCACACAGGCCTCACCTGCCAATTATTCAATGAATGAGAGATTTTTGGATGGATAATCAGGGCTCTTTCAGGTGGAAGAGGCTTTAGAGTTGACAAATCACAGGCCCTTCAGTATTCAGAGAGGGCAATGTAAAGCCACAGGGTTGTAGTGATTGCCCAAAGTTACACAGCAGAACCAGGATTAAAATTTGCATGTCCAGACTCCCAAACTTAGAACCTTTCATTGTACCACTGTACCTCTTAAATATGCCTAAGCCTGTCTTGAAGCACTGGAGCTTACAACACAGTATGTTATCCACATTTTTACACGAAGAGGTCTGTAAACCAGAAGGGATGTGCTAGAAACCTAGATATGGTTAGCGCCTTGCCAAGGAGCAGCCACAGGCAGGGTGGGCAGGTGACACACTAAAACATTTACTGAGGAAACCTTTCCAGTAGACACTTATCAGGGCTACCTAGCACCCATCCCTTTTTGTAATCAAATCCCAAATTAATGTTGGGAAATCAACTCTGCTGCATTGAGTATAGCAGTGGCAGGAGGTAATTCTTAGAACTACTTTCCAGCTACAAAAGAAGAGAAAGACCAATCTGCACAGTACCTGCCCACAGGTAAGATCAGGGGACAATATGTGGCCTGCACTCATTCAATGGGACACTGTCTCCCAGACTTTCTATCTCCCAAGTGACAAAGTATATTAGTTACCCATTGCTGCATAACGATTTATCACACACATTTGTTTGCTCCTAGTTGTGTAGGTGAGATTCTGGGATGTGGTATCTGGATTCTTTGCTCAGGGTCTCACCTGATGTTGGCTGGCTGTGTTCTCATCTGAGCTCAGGCCGCTCTTCCAAGCTCATTCCCGTTATTGGCAGCATTCAGTTTCTCAGAGATTATGGACTGAAGTCCCCATCTTTTTGTTGGCTCTTGTCCAGGGTGGCTCTCTGCTCCTTACAATCATTTCCTGGTCTGTGCACACAGCCTCTCCATCTTCAAAGCCAGCAGGAGTATCTAACATCCTTCAGCTGCTTCACCTCTTTAACTTCCCTTCCGCCTTCCTCTTCTGCTTTTAAAGGGCTCATGTGATTAGATCAGGCCCATCCAGATCATCTCTCTATCTTAAGGTCAACTGACTTTGGACTTTAATTACATCTGCAAAATCCTTTCACATTAGTACCTAGATCAATGTTTTACTGAATAACCAGAGAACTAGAATTTTGGAACTTCTACAGTATTTTATCTGTCACGGGCAGGAAACACCTGGAGGTCGTCTTCACTGCAGGGTGGTGGGGACACCTTAGCCATTCTGTTCCTTCTCAGAGACAGAGACAGTTGCTACGTTTCCACTTCCTGCTTCCTGGGCCTATGGTGTGTCCTTGGTTACTCTCATTCCCAAGCCTGATCTCCCAGCCTCTCATCAAACCTGGTGACTCCTGATACAAATAAATAACATTCCATTTGCCTAATGTTAGCCAGAGCATGACTCTGTTGCTTGCAATCAAGAAACCTGATTGTCTCAAGCTCTAATAAATGTCCAGCAATTCATCACAAAACAGGGATTCTTGTGGATCAGACAGCTGTAGGGGGGTGTGTGCTGTGATAAAGCAGGAAAGATCAGAAGCACCTAGAAAGCTTTGTCAAGCCACATACCCCCATCCCAAATATTCTAACATGCTGGCTCAAAACATACTTCAGTTCAACTACACCATGAGAAATCAACCATTGTTTTATTTAAACAAAGGTAGTCAGTGCTCTATATGATAAAAGTTAATTAACCAGTCAATCTAAACAAAGATGCAGTTCAATTTTTTTATTTCAAACTAAAGGACTAGACAGAAGCTGAAGTTAAACACTAGTTTAAAAGCCAAAAAAAAAAAAAATCTGTCAAAAGTCTTTTGACTTCATATAGTTGTAATACTGTATTTAACTTTATATTTTCCTAAACCAAACAAATTCTTTGTGCAAACTCAGCTAGAGTACACATGCCTCAAGTTTCAAATTTTGTATCTGACTTTGCATACAAGGTCACTGTTCGATACAAAAGCTAACATGGACGGAGTTTCTGCACAGGCCGTGATAGACACATGTGGGTCAAGATGGCCAGGGGAGACCTATGTTAATTCTAGCTAAATAATTATAAGCTTGCTTGGCTCAGAGTACACTGAAGCTTATACACTGAACTAAATCATTGGTGCAGTTAATTAGAAATCAAGGGGCAACAGGAGGCCTAAGATAAAGATCATCTGAGAGCGCAGTAACACCAGGGAATACCTCGGGGTGGTTGCAGAGCAGGCAATACTGCCCTGGTCCCACGAATGCCTTCTCAACCTGGAGACTGCATGAGGGTCTTGTAAAGGGGCTTATGCAAAGAGCTCTGAAAAGGGAGGCGACCTCTGTGCATGAGATTGGGTGGGTCTTTTCAGGTGGGAGCCGGCAAGGAGAAGAAAAGCCTTGCAGGGCAGAGATCATGGGATGCCTCTGGCTCTGCCTAGGTTCTCGGAATATGGAGTGATTTTAATTGCTCTATGTCCTCAATACTGGGGAGATAAAAGCCCCTTAATGCACTGAGTGTGATCAGACCCGATGGCTCCTCATCCGATATACTTCTGATGCAGCCGCACCCTGATAGCAATCGGCGATAAACTCAGAGTACTAGTTTAGCATGTCTTAGAAGGATCTCAAGAGCTCTCTGCCAGGCTATCTTACCTACCCCTTCACCCTCCCTTTCCATGCCCATAAGATCAATGAGATTATGTACATAATAAAAGTGTTTGGAGCCCAGAGCTGGGGCCAATGCGTTTTCCACGTTTGTGTTGGTCCCCTGGACCCATGCTGTAAATTCTACTCTTGTGTCTCTGTATTTCCTTTTCTCAATCCTTCGTCACCACTGGGACTAGGGGCACCCACGTACGGGGTTGGGGCTGGTACCCAACAGACACATACACACACCAACATATCCCTTTCTCATCCAAAGCTTCCTCTCAGGAATTCCTTGGTTCTTCAGGGTAGAGAAACTTGGTCATCTCCTTTGCATCTGGTCACAAGAGCCCATCTGTCACCTTTCAAATAGGCTTTTCTGACCATAGACAAATCCAGGGCATATAACTGCCCCGGACCAGACAGGGTATTTGGCATAGGTTAAGGCGGCTGAGCAGTCCAAAATGCACAGAAAAAGAAAAACAAAGCAGCCCTCCCCTCCGAACCTTGATTTTGTTTATAGACAGCAACCTTCATGTGGAAATCTGCTTTTGCGCCAGCCTCCTCCAGCAGAGCTGCAGCCACTTTCCTCCTTTGTTGAACGTAGCTTGGGAAAAGCACTGCTGAGTGAGGAATGGCTGGCACTGGGCAGAGCAGGCTGTGTATTTCCACAGTCTGCTCCAGCATAAACAGACCAGACTTACTATTTAGTAAAGAGCCAGGAACTCCTCCGCTTAGGGAAGAAAGGCCACATCCAGGGAAATGAGGAAACAGACTGAGCACCTTCTCGGCCCCATCTTCAACCTCTTCCACCCACCCCTCTCCAACTCCCCTGCATACCCAAGGCTCACGTTCCTCTGCATAGCTTCGGGCATCCTAGAATATGATGTTTAAGAAGCTGCTGTAAGATGGGGTGCTTTGTGTCCTTGGTGGTCAGGAGCAGGCAGGGAAAGGTGAAGGAGACATTTCCTCATCTGAGCTCTTAGTGAATGCAAGGGACATTTGAGCCGTGTAGAGATGAGGCATTCAGACTCTAGAGGCTGGTGGCCTGGATTTGAATCTAGGTGCATCGCTGTATTTTTCAGAGAAAGTGCTATAATTAAAAGCACAAACCTCCAAACCTCAGAGACTGAACATAACACAGGTTTTCTGCTCACTCAGGTCATTGTACAACATGCTTGAGGCTGAGAGGCTGTGTTCACGGACTCAAGCTCCTCCCGTCTCATGGTCCTGTCAACCCCCAAAGACCTGGAGTCAGCAGAACAGGGGTGAGTAATCATGATTTGGAGGTACGTGTGTCACTTTTGCCCACTGTCCTAGGGCCCAGCCCTCAGTTACACAGTCTCACCTACCTTCAGGGGAGGCTGGGAAATGGAGTCTAGCTGCATGACCAAAGCACACGGGGTAAAGGGAAACGATCTTGTGAAAAACTAACCAGTATCTGTCTGCCATGGAGGCTTACTTGAAAAAGTTACTTACCCAACTTGTAGTTTAGCTTCTTCCCCTGTATACTTTTCACAGTTCTCCAAAGAAACAGAACCAGTAGAATCTGTGTGTGTGTGTGTGTGTGTGTGTGTGCACTTGCATGTCTGTTTGTGTGTATATAGAGAGAGAGATCTTGGGGAATTGGTTCACATAATTATTGAGGTTGCCAAGTTCGAAATCTGCGGTGCAGACCAGAAAATGAGAGATGCAGGGAACAGTTGATGCTGCAGCTTGCCTGCAAAGGCCGACTTCCTTCTTCCTTGGGGGACTTCAGTATTTTCTCTTAATACCTTCAACTGATTGAATGAGGCCCGTGCATGCCCTGGAGGGTAATCTGCTTTACTCAAAGTCTACTGATTTTAATGCTAATCTCATCTAAAAAATACCTTTACCAATTATCTGTGTTTTACCAATATATAGTGTTTCACCAATTATCTGAGAACTGTGGCCTAGCAAAACTGACACAATAATCGTCACAATGGGTATGATAAATTAGTATTATAAAGCACCCAGGACCATGCCTGACACCTAGAAAGCTCTCTGTCTTAGTTTATTGTCACTCCTATTGCTATCATCACTACTCTTACTAACTGAGGACTGGACACAGTACCATAGCACTGCCACCATCCACACGTCCGTCGTAGCCACCCCATCAAAACATCTAAGGAGTGATTTATCGATAAAGGACAGTTCTTACATTTGCTTCTTTTCAAAGCATTTTCCCACCGAGTACCTCACTCAGTCCTCACAACTCTATGAAGTGGGCAGGGCAGAATTATTCCTCCTGTTCTCATTGGTGCCTGCCCTCCCACCCAGCCCTCCAATCCCTACCCTGTCCCATCCTCCAGACTCTGATCTAGGAGAAGCCTTTCTTCCAATCTGATTTAAAACTCACTGTGTACTATACTCCCATAGAAATGGTAAATGTGACAAGCATTGTGTAAGATTCATTGAAATACACCTGTGAATGCTACTCTTTGTGTCTTCCATCAGTTACATGGTTTTTTGTGCATGGATCTTGGGGAACCTAACTCACTATTTAAAAGATTTAAAATATTATTTCTATGAGAAAACAAGTTCCATGATTCAAGAAGTAAACATATGAAAGAACTTTTGGAATATGCCTCTGTTTATAAGAGGGGATTTCCTGCACGAGTGCTGACACTGGGGCCTGTCTTAGGCACAGCTGGGAGGCAGTTTGTCTTTGGTCTCCTTCCCATTCCCTGTGCTCCAGGGCTCACCCTTCTGCAGCCGATCTGCTTTCTTCATCATTGCTTATACTAAACAAATAGGACAGAAGTGGATGTCTGGCATCTGCCTTGGTTCTGCCATAACTAGCCATGTGACCTCAGACAAGCTTTGTTCCTTTGATATCCTTGACTGTAAATCAAGAGGACTGATGAACTCCTGGTGGGTTGCCTTTCAGCTTTACTATTTCTGTGTCACTCCTCCACGTGGTCTCCTTGTCAGCTATCTAATAATCAAGACTCAAGGAAGGCTTCCTTTCATCCCAAGTATGGGTTCTGAAGTCTTAAAGAGGGACTATAAGGACTCCAAAGCACATGAAAAAATTCATTGCTAATGGGAGTTCAGACATAGAGCTACTCCACAGGAGAGATCTTTAAGGAAGATGGGCCCCAGCCATTGCCCCTGAAATGCTATCAATCGGGAAACAGCACATTCTCCACCCTCTCACCAGCCAGCCTGGCATTTTGGAACCAGCCACCCATGGCTAGAGAGAGAATGTTTATGCCGGCCTGAATGATTGGGGTAACAGGAGCCTCTCGGAGTTCAGCTGGAGAGAGCCATTCAATCTAAGATATTGCCCCTCAAAACTCAAATCCCTGAGAGGGCAAATTATTTCAGCTGCTTGATCTGGTGCACTTTACAATGCAGTTGGTGCAGAGCCTCCTGTCCAGCGAGAGGCACGATCCCCTCTCCCCAAGGACATTGGTGACCCCCACAGAACCTTTTCTCCCTGACCTGCGTGCTGGCCAATCATGCTCTTCTGAAACCAGATACTGTGTGGCCAGACTAGTGCATAGCAAAGGAGGCCGCCCCGGCTCACTAATCCAATGAGCGGATAGCTTTACACGGGCACATAGCGTTCCACTCAGTCCATAATGCCCGCATGTGTCTGGGGGCGGCGTTGCTCTTAAATACCCAAGACAAATCTAAGCCTGCTGAGCAGCACACCCACTCTTGTCAACTCCAAGCAAAATAAGTTGTACAGTGTAGAATAACACAGGCCTAACAGTCCTGAGGCCGAGTGTTCAGTCCAGTTTCTTACTTCATAGGTAAACCTATTAAGTTTCTCACTTACTATGCAATCTTGGACAAGTCATTTTAATTCTGTGAGACCTTCTGGCTTTAGAATGCTATCAATAGAACCAACATGTTGCCACGAAGTCATGACAAACCTCCCTTTCGTTATTTCTCACCAAAAGAAGTTTAAAAGACAAAACAAGCATCAGATACCTTTCATATGCCACTATAATCATTCAGTCCCTCTCCCACTAACCCAAGTATTATTACCCTCATTTTACAAGTGAGGAAACAAGGTTTCAGAGAGGTTCAGTAACTGCTATGAACTGAACGTTCTTCCCCTGCAATGCATATGTTGACTCCCTAACCCCCAAAGTGACTGATTTGGAGATAGGATCTTTAGGAGGTAACTAAGGTTAAATAAGGCTATAAGAGTGGGGCCCTGATCCAGCAGGAATAGTAACCTTATAAGAAGAGGAAGTGGCCCTGGTGTGGTGTTTCATGCCTATAATCCCAGCACTTTGGGAGGCCGAGGCGTGCAGATCACCTGAGCTCGGGAGTTTGAGCCCAGCCTGACCAACACGGAGAAACCCCGTCTCTACTAAAAACACAAAAATTAGCTGGGCATGGTGGCACATGCCTGTAATCCCAGCTACTCGAAAGGCTGAGGCAGGAGAATTGCTTGAAACTGGGAGGCGGAGGTTGCGGTGAGCCGGGATCACCTCGCACTCCAGCCTGGGCAACAAGAGCAAAACTCTGTCCCCCCCCAAAAAAAAAAAAAAAAAGAGGAAATGAGCTCTCACACACTCTCTGTCTCTCTTTGCCCACATGTGCACAGAAGGAAGGCCATGTGAGGATATAGTGAGAAGCTGACCAGCTACAAACCAAGAAGAGAGGCCTCACCAGGAACCAGACTGGCTGCCACCTTGACCTGGGACTTCTCCAGAACTGTGAAAAATAAATGTCTGTTGTTTAAGCCATCCATGTTCTTTTCTATTACCATGTAGTATCACATTGTATAAATGTACCACAGTTTGTGTACCCACCTACTGTTGATGGACACTGAGTTGTTTTCAGTTTGGGGATAACATGAATAAAAGCTGCAAGGAGTGCTCTAGTGGTTTTCCAGAAGACTTTTGATGGAGTTACAAGTAGTCACATCTGAGAAATTGTTAGACTGTAAGGTAAAGGTATGTTTAGTTTTAGTAGATATTTCCAAGCAGTTTTTCCAAGTGTTTGTACCAATTACATCCCCCTCATCTGTGTGTGAGAGCTCCACTTAGTTGCCCAACATCTTTACAAACATTTGGTATTGTCAAAGGAAGACTTTTAGGAAGAATCTTTTTACTATGTATCCTGCTGTATCTTTTGATTTTAAATTGTATATATATATTGCAAATTCATAATCAAATACATAAAAATATTATATGAAAATGTAACAAAAATGAAAATCACAAGCTGGCATAAGCTATTTCATTTATCTTTCCTGAAAACAGATGAATGGCGAGGAGACTCTCTAAGTATTGAGTACAGAAAGGGAACCAACACAGTGATGTTTCCTAGACATTTAAACACTTGTCAGTTGTCTTTAAAAAGAGCCACAAAATTCCAGAAAGAAGAGATAAAAGAAAGGACTAATGCAAAGCTTACTAGCAAAACAAATATGCTATGGGAACACTTTACACAGAACTTTCAATTAAGGGGTCCTAATAACAGAAAATGCTGGTGCATTGTATCCTCAGTAAACAGCATCCCTTCATGTATTTTTGCGAGCTTATTACTTCATAGCCTCTTTTTCCTCATCCACAAAATGGGGGAGCAGTGCTCCTTCATGTACTTATTCAATGTGTTGAACACCTTCGATATGCCTGGTAGACACTGGACACATAAAGTCAAATAAGACACAGGCTTAGTTCTCAAGCATCTTGCAACTCTAGTGAGGGAGAAAAACAGGTAAATCAATAATTACAGTTGAGTGTGAGACATGCCATAATCTAGATGTGTCCAAAGTGCCTTGGGAGCAATGGAAACACAGCTCACCCAGACATGTGGAGCAGAAAGATTGCCAGAGAAAAGTTGATTGAGCTGAGTTTTGAGAAATGAGTGGGAATTAGTTAAATGGAGAAGGAGGAAGGGAATTCCACCAGGCAGACAGAACAGCATGTGCAGAGGCATGGATTCATATAAAACTAGATACCTTTAGTAAGTTCAGTATTGCCATGTGATTGCAATAAACAGTATGTTTGTAGGGGAAACTGAAAATAGGGAAGCCTAGAGAGACATGTGGGGTGGGGGTATCATTAGAGACCTTGCTTCCCAAGTCAAGAAATTTTAGTTTTATTTAGCAACTTTGGAGTCCATAGACATATTTCAAACAGAGGAGTAATGTAATTTTCATAATGAAAAGATGAAAGGTTTTCTTATGCTGCTTATTTGGACAGAGCCAAAAGGAAAAACAAGGAAGGAAGGGAGAAACAGAAAAAGAGGAGTCAATGGAAAGCAAGAAAAGTAAAGAAAGAAGAGAAGGAAGAGAAGAATAGATCCTTTAAAAAAAAAACTGCTAAAATATAGGAGAATATTTTCATGATTTTGGAACAAAGATGTCATGAAGAATACACAAAAACATTAATTATACAATGTTAATAAATTAAACAATGCTAAAATTAAAAACATCTTTTCATTAACAGACATCATTAAGAGAATTAAAAGGCAGCCTATACAATGGTAATAATATATTTGCATCTAATAAAGGACTCATATCCAGGAAAACTCTCATAAATCAATAAGAAAATTACAGAGAACCCAACAAAAAGATATATAAATAATTCACAAAATAAGTTATCCAAACAACCAATGAGCATATGAAAAGGCTCTTAACTCTATTAGCCATCAGGGAAACACAAGATAAAACCATGTGATATGCTACTACACATCTACCAGAATGGCCGAAATGAAAATGTTCATTTGCAGAGTATACTAAAACTGAGTCTACATTCCCTCTGACTCATGAATTCTGCTCCTAGATATACATCCCAGACGGTACTACAATGTTCATAACAACACTACTTGTAATATCAAACACTAGAAACTACCCAAATACCCTCAATAGTTGAAGTGAGGAATAAATTGTGATATACTTATAAGCAAAGAGAATAAATTATTTATAAAAGCATGAAAAATGTAGCTGAATCTCATAAACGTGATGATGTATAAAAGAAGCCAGACACAAAAGAGTACATTTTGTACAATTCCGCTTATATAAAGTACAAAACCAGGCAAAATTAATCTATGTTGTTGGAAGTCAGGATAGAGGTTACTCTTGGGAAGGGTAACAGTTTAACTCAAGGAAAGCAGGCAGGATTTATAGACAAAGTAAATTTAAATTGAGTCTGACACAAGATGTTTTTAAGGTTTTATGCAGTATTCATGTTGCTAGGATATTAATAAGATGAGTATTTAAAGAAGATTTAAGGTAGGAATAGGGCCCAATGAATGGCAGGGAAATATACTTCCTCTTCTCAATTGCCACAGCATTTAAAATTTCCAGTAAATGGCTCATTCCTTTGTATTAATAATTTTCCTTTTCTGAACAGAGCAGAAGAGAAGTAGGAGTATGACACCCCTGGTGTAACACAGATCTGTTTCCCTTATATATTTATATAGAAGAAGTTATCTGAGTGCAGGGTTCAGCAGAGACCCAAGACTTACCTTCTAGGGATGGGGGATGCTGGGAGTCCCACTGAGTGCTCAGCCTTAAAAAAGAAGCAGAAGCCAACTGAGACGTGAAAAACGCCAAGAACCTTAAAAGACCACCGTTTTAGTGAACCTCACTGGTAATAGTAGCCACAGGAAGCCCTGGATAATGGGAAAAGCCACAAGAAAGCTTACGAGATAGTGCCCATAAGACCAAAATCTAAAGGCAGCCCTCTCTGGCACCTCCCAAGCTATACATCACCAAGAAATCTCTTCTAGGAGGCGCTGGTATGAACACCAAACTGGAAGGTCACACAAGGGAAACCCATTACCCGAGACCCCTGACATTATTGCCATCCTGGTTGCATCATCTTCAACATCTAAGAGATTACAGAGAGATGACAGTTTTTGAATGTGTACTTCCCTGTGGAGGGAGCCCAGCCATTCCTCATCGGGAAACGGGGTGACACTGAGGCTCAGAAATTCTGCACAAAGACTCCAGGCAGCAAGAGACCAACCATCCAACTTCCAGTGGAGCGAGAACCCTGGAAAGGCTTAATCAAATTTGTCTTCTTTAAGCTCTTTTGGCTGTGACCACAAAAAGAGATACATTTACATCAAAACCCAATGCACTCATATACCAAATGTTAGTTGTCATCAATTGCAAGATATAACCTTATTTTATCACTGACTGAGAAAGAAAAAGAACTACCTATTATAATTATAAGATATCCTGATTTCAGAGATTTATAGTAAAAAAAAGTATACCTTAGAGTGGATAAAATATGGAGTAAAATTTCAAACATCAATACTAAATTTATTATGAACAATCTACTTTGATATTTAGTACTCTGTTTTACTCTATTGATTCTATTCTATCCAATGTCATATCTCCCCCAAACACTGGCCATGAACCATTAAATAGACTGCACAATCTACCAGCGGTTTGCAACCCACAGTCTGAAAAACACTGGGTTAACAGATAAAGTATAAGACTTTTAGATAATGTTACTGAGAACCCAAAGAGTTTGACTAACTCTACTGGTAGGACAACTGAATCCAAGTGGTAATTACTGTACATATATCAGTACACATCTCCAGGCTAAATTGCCTAGAAACCTAAGGCTCGTCAGCATGTATTATAGATATTGCTGATATTTAAGATATTAGTGCTGTAGATAACGCTTTGCTATAATTAAGCTATGAGACATGTCAACCGGGGCATTTCTGATAGCTGATTCCTGCATGCCTCCTGTATGTAGTAAGGTATGTATCCAAAATTAGAGTGACCAACAGCCCCTACAAAAAGTGCAATAATCCTTCCCTGCAACAACTCTGCCCGGGCGTTAGGCAACTATTTATAAGCCTGGGTTAAGAGGGAAATACACTGACTTTTGTTTTGCAAGTCTCTACAGATCCAAATAGCATAACCAATCAGAATGCTACATTGGTGTAAGTTTTGCTCACATTTTGGAGCTGAATCCATCATTCATTTGAGAGCCCAGGGAGAAATAAGATGTGTGGCTCTTTAGTTGCATGTTGCTTGAGTACTTTGCTATGCACAAAGTGTCTTTCAAGGGAGATGTGAATTGAATCACCACAGATCACTGAATGAGTTCCTCTTGGAATTACAAACAAGTTGTTGTCATTGAACATACTGATGAGCTCTCTGATTTTGTGAGTTCTGTAGAATGAGGACTGGTCAAGAATTACCCACCAAAACACAGAAATGAAAAATTTGGGATTTTCTAAAGAGTTTCTTAGAAGTGGACTTTCTCCAGTGGATCTATACACATTAATAAAACACAAATTGAGTTGCTGTAAGCAGAACAATCTTTACTCATTATTTTTTCAAGTTAGTGTGTGTTTTTTAAAATATTGCCTTAGAGAAATATATTCAGGCCCATTGCCACCCTCTGCTAGAAGCTAAGATCATCCAAATGTTTGGATCTACAGCAGTAGATGGTTGGGGCTGCTATGTATTGCTGTACAGGTTGACCACTGCACAAGGGCACCCAGCCAGGAGGATGACTGGAGGCTGAGATCCAGCCCACATTCCTCGTGCCCAATGTGCAGCGTAGAGTGGGGTGGGAGGGAGAGATGCCTGTTGAAGATTGCAGCAAGGCATCACATGGGTTAGTGAAGAAGGGGCCCTTTGAATGGTGACAGAGGGAATGAAATAGTCAATAGTAGTTTATTGCTTCAGATAAATTGTAAATCACTCTTAATTCTTCCTAGATATCAACTTGACCCATGAAATAAATTGGTATTTTAATGCAGAAATCTGAGTCTTAACCTAACTTTACATGAAGTCATGATATATCTGAAATGCAGTTCTAAAGCCCGGTTAAAACCTATTGAATTGGTTCAGAAATTCCCCATGAAATCTGAGGATGAGAGCTAGGGAATAAGGGAGTAGATGGAGGGAGAAGGGGTGTCAGAATTGAGCAACTGCAACTCAAGTAATATTTTTCTCATATCTTAAAGTATGCCTAAACTAGAATTATGGTCATTAAAATAGACAGTACCTTATAAGTCCTCCCATAATGCCCAAGTCCAACCTTAAGTCTCAAATGAAACAAAGACATTTCTTCCATTTGGAAAACTCATTTATTACAAAACCAGCAGATGATTGTTCACTTTGTTAACCAACTGGAACATTGACATAAAAACCAAGCAGCAGAATTTAAGATTCAGCATAGGCATAACTTTGAATCCAGGCCATCTTCTTAGAAGCCTGGAAACTATACACTGCAACTCCCCAAGCCAGCTCAATTCAGCTTCTAGCATATTCTCCCACTGCTTTCCACAGGATCACACAGAGCAGTCTGGCTGGAACGCCTGCTGCTCAATACCTACCCTGCACCTTGCTCATGCTGCCCCTTGTCAGTGAAACATCTGCCCTGTAGTCATCTTTCAAGAGTCTGTGGATAAGCTTCCTTCTGCCTTCTCCTTAAAGCCTTCCCTTACTCCTTCAAGTGGATCTAGACTCTCCATTCTTTTCATCAGAACATACCTATCTCTATCCCGCTCCGGATCGCCCATCATGCGGGCTCTTCAGTCTAATCCCACCCCCATATCCCGTGACTGGCTCCTCCTCATCCTCCAAGTTCCCCAGATTGAGATTTCTCCAGAGACGCCATCTCTGCTACTCTTTTCTCCTTCACAGTATTCCCATCATAATTCCTATCATGGCTTCCAATAATCAATTTATTTCTTCATTTACTTTTAAACTCCAATGACTACAGGCACCTCATCTGTTTAACTTTCCTAGCAGTGTCTGGTACAGAGTAGGTAGGACCTCAATAAATATTTGTTGAATGAATAAATGAATGGATGAACAAATATTACAGCATTTAGTTTTTTGCATCTGTTTGACAGGGAACCATACAGCTTATCATCCAAACTTGGACACTTTTGAGGATGATAGTGAATAACCATTGTTAATTATATTGCAATAAAACAGACATCAACCAGGATATGTGATCATCATACACCATATCTCCTCCTAAATGTCCCATTTTAACAAGCAAGTTCACAAGATTCACAGTATTTTTAGATGTCACCTGCTGAATGATTTTCGTTTTGCTAAGATCATATTCCTTCCCCTCAAGATCAAATCTTTGACTTGATATTTTCATAGAACAGTTTCATCCATGTTGGTTACATCGGGCTCCAATAAGGTGGAGGATTCTTCCTTCAGCACAGCCTCAAGCTGTCTTCACTGATAACAACAGCCTCACTCAATGAGCCAAGGGAAAGATCATTTCATTTCAAGGGCAGCTAATGCCATCTTGGATAGCCAATCCAAGTTTATTTCAGGACGGGCAGCATTAGTGCCACATTCAACAGCACAGGCAGAGATACCTCTGCAATGATTCCACTCAGCCCTGGAGGAGAGGAAAGGCAGACAGAAAGTGTTGGAAGAACAGCCTCTTGGATTCAAATTCTTCTACACTGTAACTGGGAATAAATGGAAGACTCCCAAAGAAGATGGTTAGAGAGGTAACAGCATGAGAGTCTGACATAAATACTTACAGTCAGGGATCCTAGGTCTGCTTCTTTTCGGCTATATGACTTTGAAAAAGTTACACTTTCAGTCTCATCCCCTATCTGTAGAATACATTATAATTCAAATGAGATGATCCATAAAGCACCTATCACAATGACTGACACATAGTAAGTACTCAATAAATGTTGCATAAAAATAATAATCACTAGTCATTAATAAATGATGTCACTTTCATTAAAAAACTAGTATCTTAGTTCAAGCTTTTTTGTGTGTTTTGGGTTTTTTTATAGACAGGGTTTCACTCTTTTGACTTAGCTGGAGTGCAGTGGCACAATCACAGCTCACTGCAGCCTCGAACTCCTGGGTTCAAGCCATCCTCCTACCTCAGCCTCCCGAGCAGCTGGTACTACAGGCACATACCACCATGTCCAGCTAATTTTGTTGTTGTTGTTGTAGAGACAGGGTCTTACTATGTTGTTCAGGCTGGTTTTAAACTCCCAGCCTCAAGTGATTCTCCTGCCTCAGCCTCCCAAATTATTGGTATTGCAGACATGAGCCACCACCCCTGGCTTATCTTAGTATAGCATAGTGATCAAAAGGTCTGGAGCCCTAGGTTCAAATTCTACTGGTGTCATTTAGGACCTGTGTGGCCTTAAGGGAGATATTTAACATCTATAGGCCACAGAATTCAGAGACAGTTATACCTACTTCATAGGATTATTGTGAAGATTAAATGAGATCATGCATATAAAATGTTTGGCATAAGGCTTAGCACATAGTATTGTATAGTATTTTTGAAGTAGAATTTGCTAGAAGTGCAGGTATTAAAGTAGAAACAAACAGCAAGGAGAGTATTTTGAGAGGCTTGTTAACCAGCGCCAAGACTAGGCTATGCCAGATTGCTCACAGTCTCCTGTGGTATCTGGTCCCAAGAAACATCAAGGAGGGGAACCAGCAAAAAAGCAGTTGGGTTATAATGTTGCCCATTAAGGGTCCTAGTTAGGAAAAAGAGAGTGATCAGAAAGTGCACACTCCCTAAACGTTTCTTCTTAAGGGAGGGAAAGGAGACTGGAGGACAGTAAAGGAATTCCAATCCAGTGGATTCGGTGACCTTTATTTTTTCTTTGGTCTGGCTATTAAAATAACAAAAAATGGCAGATTCTCACAGGTATTTATAGAAGTCACTTTTTAAACCCATTTTAACATTTCTCCCATTTTTAATGTTGACATTGTTTTAGTCCATTTTTGTGTTGCTATAAGAGAACACCTGAGATAGGGTAATTTATTTTTTTTAAAAGAGGTTTATTTAGCCCACAGTTCTAGAAGCTGGGAAGTTCAAGATTTGGTGGCTGCATCTGGTGGCTTCTGATGAGGGCCTGGTGCTGCCTCAAACATGGCAGAGAAGTAGAAGGGGAACCAGGTGCATGGAAACAAGGGCAAGACACATGTGACAACCTCAATTTATAACAACGTGCTGTTGAGGGAAGTAGCCCATTCCCAAGACAACTAACCCCACATCCAGAGAAAGACATTAATGCATCTTAAAGACCTAATCACCTCTTTAAGGCACCACCTCCCAACACTGCCACATTGGGAACCAAGCCTCAATATGGTTTTTGGTAGAAACAAATCATATTCAAACCATAGCAACTACATTATGTAACTCACCTTGGTCTAAAACCTCCTAAAATTTCCCGCTGGTAGCCATATAGAACATAACCCCATCGGCCCTTGAAATCTTCCCTAACCCCAGGTTATTAATGTGGAATGAAACTAGGGATAGCTTCATCTTACGAAAGTTATGTGATTATTTTTAAAAGACCTCTGACTTATTCTATTCCCTGAAACTTAAGACATGGAAAAACTCATTTGGAAATTCCAATTTTAATGATTCTGTAACTTACAGGGACTCCATTGCCTTCATCTTAGCACTGGACAATTGTATGTATGCATATACTGTGTAATAAGGTATTAGAACTCTAGAACTGCTGCATAATGGGGCATTTGATGAAATGGGACAAATTTCACACACACAAATGCTGACACACATACATAATAATGTTTAAGTTTAGGTCTGAAAGACAAAAATTTCCATTTGCTTGTGAAAAATCATACCTTCAGCTAACTAGAGATCCTCCTGTATGCTTAGAAATGAAGACACTGATGAAAGAGAGGCTTTTCAAACTGAAACAGCTCCAATCTCTAAAGAAACTGAGAAGACCACATTTCAGTGTTAAACAAATAACCTGAAAGACTCCCTTGAAATCCTAGTAAACACCATTAAATGGAGAAAAATAAGCACTTTTATGATAACTATTGGGTATGTCTACCTGGTCACCATTTTGAATACCTAGACACTACATGTAAGAACCTGTCTTTGGAAATCCTGAATGGAGTACAAAAAAAGAATTTGTCGGACTTCAATTTTAAGTTTACCTTATTTAAAAGTGATTCTAATTTTTAAAAATTTTTTTTCAAATGAAATTGTTTAATTTCTGACACCTGCATTCCTTAGTTTACAAATGAATAATCTGAGACTAAGATGTTCCTGGGTAGGGTTTCCAGATTGAGCAAATAAAAATACATATTCACACATAGTATGAGACACATGTATAAAAAACAATTATTGATTGTTTATCTAAAATTCAAATTTAACTGGGCATCCTGTATTTTATCTGGGCCCACCCCTAGTTTCCCAGCTATCGAATGGGAAAGCTGATGCTAGAACCCAGTGTTCTGATTGACAGCCCAGAAAACTAGCAACTAATAGGTTCCCCTTTCTGATGTAAATCCATTCACAATTATTCCCTTAAAATTAGATGCTCTGGAAAACCAAATGCCATGTAAGGTGAACGCTCCCCTCAGGAAGCCTAGTGTCTAATGGCAATTTCTAGTGAATCTGAAAGAGAGGGGGGACTGTCTGTAAGCATCTCAGCAAACTGCTAACCAAGAAAATGGTTCTCACTCCTGGCCACACATTAAAATCACTTTGTGAGCTTTAAAAATAATTATCAGTACCCTGTAGCCAGGTGCAGTGGCTCATGCCTGTAATATCATTACTTTGGGAGGCTTAGGCAGGGGAATCACTTGAGGACAGGAGTTCCACACCAGCCTGGCCAACATGGTGAAACCCTGTCTCTACTAAAAATACAAAAAAATCAGCCACACATGGTGGCACGCACCTGTAATCCCAGTTACTCGGGTGGCTGAGGCCAGAGAATCACTTGAGCCTAGGAGGTGGAGGTTGCAGTTAACAGAGATCACACCACTGCACCCCAGCCTCAGTGACAGAGTGAGATTCTGTCTCAAAAAAAAAAAAAAAAGTATCAGTGCCCTGAGGTCCTGAGATTCGGATTGAATTGGTCTGGGATAGGGTCTAGCAAAATGATCTGTTTTTGGTTTTGTTTTCGTTTTGCCAAAATATTCCCAGATAATTCTAGTGTGTAGCCTGGTTAGCATAATGAACCACTGATCTCAGACTCAGAAATCTCCTTCCGGAAATCTTGATTCACAAATGGCTGGGTCTGTGCTAAAGTAGGCTGTGTGTGTGTGTGTGTGTGTGTGTGTGTGTGTGTGTGTGTGGTTTCCCAAAGCCCCATACTTCCTGTATCCCATGGAGGTGTTCCAGTTGGCCACTTGAGCCTTCCAGTAAGACTCATTAAAGGAACAGCATTTTGCTGGAATTCACTTTATCCCCATTCTGCCCTTGGTTCCTAGTCATTTCTCCCTCTCCCTTTTTTTTTTTTTTTTTTGAGATGGAGTCTCATTCTGTACCCCAGGCTGGAGTGCAGTGGCACAATATCAGCTCACTACAACCTCCACCTCCTGGGTCCCAGTTCAAGTAATTCTCCTGCCTCAGCCTCCCAAAGAGCTAGGATTACAGGCATGCATCACCATGCCCAGCTAATTTTTGTATTTTTAGTAGAGACGGGGTTTCACCATGTTGGCCTTGAACTTCCGACCTCGTGATCCACCCACCTTGGCCTCCCAAAGTGCTGGGATTACAGGCATGAGCCACTGTGCCTGGCCTTCCTAGTCATTTCTTAGCCAATGCAGTTCGTAGCCTGTGCCTTGAAAAATTCATTGTTAAGTATACAGATCATATAATACTCCTTAAAAGACAGTAGTGAAGAGATCATCCTATTTAACCCTGCAGTCTGCTCAGGATACCCCAGTTACCTGGAGTCAGACATGCAGCCTGTTGTCCAGGGTCAATCGCGTGAGTTCAGTGCTGTCTGAATATGTTTCCACTGGTAGAGCCCACTAAATAAAAGCCCTGTTCAGTCTTATGACTTCCCATGGAGAGATAAATAAAGATGTGCTCTGGGTATTTTTATTATTGTCATTATATTTGTTGTCCTGGTCAGAGAGGGGTCAAAAAGCCACAACAACATTTTCCTCTGCCCAGCTATTATTGTTTTCCAAAAGACACAGTAGCACATGTTCAAAAGCAGGATTTCTCAACACAATCTAAGACGACAAGATAAAGAAGCTAAGTCTCCTCTGTTCTGGCCCATGGCCCTCAGATTCTCATTTCTGACATCATTTATGAAGAAGGCAAGTTCACTGCCTCGTTTTGCTGCATCTGGTCTCAAATTACGCCATCTTTCAACACCAGCCTAACTTAACATTTTTAAATCATTCTGACCACCATATGCCATCTGAAGTCCAAAGTAAACGGTATCTAACTTCCAGCTCTGAAGACACATATGGCTATAGCCAAGCCTACTTCCAAAGACTCACTGTTGTATACTGTCACATGCTTAGGCCATTTTTACATCACTGTTAATCTTTTCATTCCAGAATCCATCTAGGATCAATTCAGCCCATGATAACAATGCTGTTCTTTTGGGACGCTCATTCAAGATTGGTTTTTTTACTTTAACACTCAAGTGATTCCACTTCTCCAAAAGTGTTAAGTTGAAAAATCCGGTACAAATAAAGAACAAGATAGAGCCGAACCAGGCCAATTGTATCTATCTACCCTAGGAATAATGAAAGGGCACTTTTTAAAAAATACTTAAAAGCACTAAATGGGTGCTCAATACCACTAGTTCCTGGAAACCTTAGGCTCAAGACAAGTCAAACAAATTCCAAATGCATCTGATTCATGTTAATTATTTCCTGTCTCAGTGACCAACAGGCCACGTTAAAACCAGTCCCAACTCCTTTCGAAAGTCTTGTTCTCTTCCCCACGTGAAAGGCAATGTAAGGATTCTGATCAGTGATGCAAGATTGCTAATTCTTATTGGATAATTGTTCCCCATTAGTCAGAGATCAGCCTTGCCAATTTGGAGGGCTTACATGCTTTGCTGCCATCAGGAGCTAGCTGTCAAACTCCAGAGCTAATGAAACGTATTCTAAAAGCCAAATTCCACCCTTCACTTGCATGGTGACAGTTCCTAACCAGGTGAGAGAGTTTTGACCCCATCCCAAAGTCCAAGACCTTCAGTCTTTCTTTGTTATCACCTTCTTCTCATGTCATTGTCAGCAAATCCCCTTTGACAACCCTCCCTCTGTTCCCTTGGAAAATGCCCAGATGCTCCCAAAAGAGGAAGCATTATCTTTCTAAATCTTAATTTAATTGGCAGAGAGCTGAGATTTTAAAATTTAGGGCAGAGGCAGACTCATTCATTACCCCTTCAAGGGCCAGGATTTGGGCTGATGAGCAAATAGATCAATCATATTGGGCGGCGTTCTGTACCTTCCTCTGTTATGTTCCTGCAGCCTAAAATACACATTCAGGAGTAAACAGGATGGGTCTCTCCAGTGTCTTCTCAACTGATAGTTCGTAACTGGTATGATAGGTATGTTCACGTGGAGAAGGATGCAGATTAATTTGCCAAATACAACCAAGACAGGGCCAACACCAGCAGGGACTTCTAGAAATAGAATGAAGTTTCCTTGCTTCAAATCAGAAGAAACTCAATTGGAGGCCCAGTCACGTGGCTTATACAAGTGCCTAACAACATATGTAAAATCCCAGAGAGCTGTGTATCTAAGTAAGCCAACTCTAATTCACAAGCAGCAATGCAAAACTCCTTTCTTCCTCTGCCCCGTGGCAAAAAGTGAGTCTCTGCCATTTGTTTACAGCCATTGCTGTTACTTTCCCCATAACCATGATAACCATAATCTTATTTTGTAAATCCTATTCCTGACACACCTCAAACCACCTGCCCATTCTTTCTTGAGTTAGCTTGGGGCTGTTTGGCAAATGTCTGTCATTACCTGTAAGTGGAATATTTTTTAGCAGAGTACATGCCCCTTGTAAAGGCATGTTGCCATGGCTGCTAGGTGTTCTAAATAATCTCCTTCAGTTTTTTTCTTGAAAGCCAATATGCCTTTGGTAATTTTTAATATGTATAAAATTGAAAAGAGACAAAGAGGCATAAATGCAACCCATTAGGCTTCAGGTTCAAAATAAGTTTGCACATGCTGTCAGTGAAATACAAGGAATTGGCTAAAATTTTACTAATAAGAGTATATGTGTCAGTTTGAAGGAAGAGAAGACTTAGCCTGTGTTTCAGATTCAGACATGCAAACAGTTAGGCTAGCCATAGAAATTCCACTGTTTCTTGTCCTCATGGTGTGGGACCAGGTTTCTCACCAAGTCACTACAATCTGTCTCTGCTTCATTATTTTGCCATCTTCTCCTTGTTTAAACTATAAGGGGCTGAAAAAGAGCCAGAGCACCAAACTGGATGAAGGATATGTGATAGGCAATTCACAGAGCACAGATACAAATGAACAAGGGTGAGAAAAGATGTCTCACTTCATTAGTAATCAAGAAAATAATAGAATAAAGTAATGATGAGATCACTGTTAGCTTCTAAAATGTCAAAGATTAAAAACAATGAAAATATTTAGCGAGGGTGTGGGGAAATGTGCACTCTTAAGCACTGCTGGAGAAAGCAGAAATTCATACAACTCTCCTGGAGCCACTTTGGCAGTATCTAGCAAAATTTTTCTAGTACCTACCTTTGGCTACATTTCATGTATACACACACACACACAGACACAGACACACACACACACACACACACAAATGTGAATTTTTAAATTATTTATAGCAGCATTGCTTGTAAAAGCCAAAAATTAGAATTAGCCTATCAATAGAGAAATGGTTACATAAACTATGGTTTACCCAATGGACTATTACACTGCCATTAAAAAGAATGAGACAACTCAACATCTTCTGATATGAAAAGACTGACATATTGACAATTAAGACAGCAATTTTCAGAACATTAATACCTTCCAACTTGTAGGGAAACAATGACTTATCTAGCTCTATAACAAAATGCGAAAAGGGGACCCTTTTTCAGCTTTGTCTAAGGCCCCAGAAGACCCAGAACAAAACAAGAGGCAATTAGTGGTCTCACATTCTAAAATGAGTTTCTAGACCACCTAGACAGGACTTGCAAAGGAGACAACTGCAACCATTAGCCCATCACCTCAAGGCTGTAAAAGGACTGAAATTGAAAATGCTGAATTTCTTTGGAATGATTTCTCAGGGTGTGGTGTTTCCACCTTTCCCTCTGTTTACATAAGAGGAGCTTTCAAGGAGATCTCCTTGGATGCTGGAGTCTGCCAAGTATAGACTGGCACTTCGTTCAAGACCAAAGATTGTCTACTAGCAAGAGGCTGCATCAAACTGCGTGCAGAGGCCCAGGTACTGGGAGAGCTGCAGTGCAGCAGACTGCATATCTCCCAGGAGCGGCAGCCAGAGTGTATCAGTCTCACCCTTAGGCCATATGCAAGGGAGCCAGACAGGATGGTCTTTAAAGGGGCCTCACCCGTAGAGATGTTGACAAGACTCCACCCATAACCTTCCTATCTCTTGATCACATTCACACACACACCTACTGGGCAGAGGGCAAGGTTTTACTCTCCCCAACCAGCACCTGAGTCTGTCAGAGGCTGCCCTCAAGCTCCCGGAACCCATTAGGTGCACCAAGAGCCAGAGAGCCTGGAGTGATGCCTGGGACTTGAAGAGACTGGAGGAGTTGTTATTCTACTTGAGCATCCAAGAGAATGAGAATAAAGAAGCATATTATATTTATAGAGACAGCAAGGGGAAACTGCTTTCTACCTGTACTGTATGAAATCTCATTCTTTCAGTATAATGTTAACAGTTATACAGATAAAATAGAGAAAAGGTCTGGAAATTTACACACAAACCAATTATGATCTCTAAACAGCAGAATGTGGATAGAGGATGAATAAAAAGAACTTATGCATTTTACTCTATACATTTCTATATAGCTTGATTTTAAAAAAAAACAACAAACATATATACTCATCTTTTTGTAAACAAAACTTAAAATACATATGCACATATACTCATTGTATAAAAATCTGGAAAAGTAAGAAAAAGAAAACAAACAGACCATAAATGTAATTCCACTCCTCCCAGACCTCACCTCTGTTAGTATTCATGAGTTTTTACTCACATCTTTTTTCTGTAATTTGCTTGAAGCAGACAGGGTCTCATTGGGCATCACCAACCTACTCAAGTTAAACAAGCAAGAATGCCAAGAATTGTTTTCTGCTGTCGCTCGTATATTCCACGAGTATTTTGACCATATGAAAATTTAGGTATAGAAACGAAGAAAACTGATTTGATACTTACAGGTCTGTCTCCCTTAGCTCAAAATGTTTATAATTAAGATGGAGATAAAAATTATCACTGTGCCATTTTATGCACTGGCTCTAGACAGCAGCAAAGTAGAAGACTAGAAGATTAAGATTTACTGCTCCTCTTATGAAATCGGAAAGCATCCTCTTCATCCAGAAAAGAGTACTTTAGTCAAACTTACCAATATTTACCACGTCTGTCCAGAAAGCTCATTTGAGCCTCAAACAACTTAAATGGAAATTCAGGAGAAGACTTTACCTCCTGTCTGAGATTTACACAAAAATCAAATCTGTTGCAAACTCATCTAAAAAACATAGATGCACAACTTGAGACCTTAAGCAAATGGAGTGTCCGCTACACATGTAGAAGTTACCTACTTTTTGTTTTCAATTTCCTGGGAACCAGGGAGAAATTCTGGTTTCCAAACCCTGAGGCAGCATGAACAATGAACAATTGTTAGCTAGAAACAGCAGATGAAGCCTATTGCTACACAACGGAAAGTAGACTGCACTGTCTTAAGGTTGTGTTTATTATACAGGCCTAGTGGGTAAAATGATATGATAGAGACTGAGTGTCCTGCTCAGTAGAAAACTCTGAGAAACCCTCCACTCCAAGGGAAGTATCCAACTTCTTTCTGTTTTTCCTCTTGTTGAGTATAGGCTTGGATAATTACATGTAATTTTCCAAGCATGTCTTTGTGAATGAAACTTCTTACCAATTTCTACCAAAACCCTCTACCAAATCAAATGAAGATAAGGTCAACAGAAAGCCAATACCATGCAAATATCCAGTAAAGGTCTTCCTTTTTTTTTTTTATTCATTTGAGTGGTAAACCAAAAATCCTGAGAAGGTAACAATTCCATGATCCAGCAAAATAGCAACAGAACACAAAAATCTTTGCTTGGCTTAGAATATGAAAACTTTTTGCAAGAGTAACTTCAATTGAGCTGAAATTGTAAAACCTGGAGTGGCAAAGTGTAAATTTTTTTAACCAAATTTGTTGGAAGCCAGTTATACACAGAGTATAAACCCAAACTCAAACTAGTACTGAAGTCCAGTTTCCTTTTAGCATTTTTTTAAAAAGAAGAAAGAAGGAAAAATAAACTTTCTAGACTTTAAAATGTAGCCTTTAGCACAAGGTTCCAAGGGTTGCTTGGATGTTGGCTGATGCTTACAAACTAATGCTAACAAGTGGAGTGTAAATGAATCAAAACCAGATAGATTCCCTTTCCCTTCAAGTAAATGGAGGTTGGGAATGGTGGGGGGTGTTGTGGGAATGCTTCTCAAAATGTGTGTGAATTTTACCAAAACCACAATGTCCTGCATAAAAACTAGAGAAATGTCTTCTGAGCTTCAACTAGGGCTGGGTTTCAAAGAGGTGACAAGAAGAGGGAGAACTGACACCCAGGAGCATCCTTCTGTGCCAGGCCAAGAGCTTCAGGAACACTGTTTATCCTCACCATAAACAGTATGGCAGGCAGGTGTTCTCCCCCAACTTCAGAGATGAGAAAATGAAACGGGTACACTCGAGTAACTTTCTCTAGGTCATTCAGCCAGGCAGTGATCCTGAAGGACATCTGCATTAGGAAACAGATGCTCTTGTTCCATGAGAATCATTGGAACTTCAGCAAGTTATGTTGTAATGATGCTTTAATAAGGCCATTTTGGAGCATTCTGCTAATGCAACGCTAATCTTGTCAAGGCCAACACCTGTGCTGACTTAGATAGGAGCTATGGGAGACCTAGGTAAGGAGAGGTAGAGACTCATCTTTTTGTTTTTGTTTTGTTTTGTTTTACAGACAGAGGTCATGCTTTGTCACCCAGGCTGGAGTGCAGTCACACAATCATAGCTAACTGCAGCCTCAAAGTTCTGAGCTCAAGCAATCCTCCCACCTCAGACTCCCAAGTAGCTGGGATTACAGGTGCACACTATAATGCCTGATTAATTTTTACATTTTTTTGTACAGACAGGCTCTCGCTATGCTGCGCAGTATGGTCTCAAACTTACTGGCTTCAGGCAATCTTCCTGTCTCAGTCTCCCAAAGTGCTGGGTTTACAGGCATGAGCCACTGAGCCCAGCAGGAGTCTTATCTTGATTTAACTTAGGGTCACTTTGAATTCATGTCATAAATCCAAGTTACTCCACTGTGGGGCAGGCCTGTGCTTTACCTGCATTACCTAACTCCTTTAATCTTCAAAATGGCTATATGAGTTTTACAGCATCTTTATCCCTATTTTATGGCTAAGGAAACAGGCTTGGAAAGACTGAAGAAGAGGCAGAGCCACAATTCTCACCCAGCCTGTCTGACCCCCTCCAAGTCCAGATGATGTGCTCTTACCCACTTCACGAAACTAAAAGGGCAATAATTCTAGAAATTAAGCAGCAGTGACTTTTCAAGGTATGTGACTATCACTGATAGCAGCTTCCTGCACATTCATTCATTCATCCAACAGGTATTGATTAAGTGACTACAATATGTAAGACTGGAGGGTTATAAAGATATCAAAGATGTTCAAGTTCTTGTCCTCAGGAAATGTGCAACATAGCCTCAAGCCATGCACAGCCCAGTCCAGGAGAAAATCAGTTCTGGATTCTCCCCTGGACTTCTGGCTACTGTCTTTTATCTTTTCAGCTCACTTGTTATTATACCAGTTTCTTTCTTTTGGACATGTCCCAATTTCTGGTTTAGATAAGTTTGTCCCTGAGACTAGTGAACTTCATCAAGAGATAAAGAAATGGAGAGGCAACTTTAAACCAAGGATCCCTGGCATTCATAGAATATCAGAACCCTAGGGGAGCTGACAGATGGAGCCTATATTTTATTTATTACAGCAGTTAGACAGTCAGAGTAGTGTAACTGCTGTAATAAACAAGCCCCAAAGTTTACTTCATGCTCTCACAAATTTCAAGGGGTACGTTTCTGGTTGGGCCTCTCTCACGCATGTGGTGACATGTGGGGATCCAGACTCCTTCCCTGCTGTGGCTCCACCATCTCAACAGAGGGTTTCAAGAAACCCCAGACTTCATCCACACAATGATAGAGGGCAGAGAGAAACGTCAGAGTAGGCACATTTAACTCCTAACTGCCTCCTCCCATTGCATCGGCAACAGTTAGTCACAGGGCCACCTTCACACTAGGGCCTGGGGAGGTCTGTATGCAGGTTATCAGGAAGAGGCAGTTGGTTTAGTGAGCGTGCAGCCCGTAACACCACCGTGCAGGTGAGGAAACTGCTACAAAGTACCTATGTGAGTCAACCAGTGTCTCACAGGAGCAGATTCCATCTTCCACTGCAGCGCTGTTTGCCTAAACATTGACGCTTCCTAAAAAGACATGTCCTGTTATTTCTTGTCTCATACTTACTATATACATTTGAAAAATACAGAAAAACTTAAAGAAAATAAGTTTGAACTATACTTTTACAACATAGTCACTGTATATATTTTGATGCCTGCTAGCCTCTTCCACATATGTGTATCCTTATTACATATCACACAGAAAATTTTAATTATAAAATGTTACAATATATATCCAGTATATCACCCTGATGCCCAGGTTGGAGTGCAGTGGCACAATCCTGGCTCACTGCAACCTCCACCTCCTGGGTTCAAGTGATTATCATGCCTCAGCCACCCGAGTAGCTGGGCTTACAGGTGTGAGCCACCTGCCTAGCTAATTATTTGTATTTTTAATAGAGTCAGGGCTTCACCACATTGGCCAGGCTGGTCTCAAACTCCTGGCCTCAAGTGATCCACCTACCCTGGCCTCCCAAAGTGCTGGGATTACAGGCGTGAGCCACCATGCCTGGCCTTTACTTTGCAATTAGATTCATGAAATGTATATTACTTTTGTACATTTTAGATTTTTGCATAAGTGATATTGTGTCTTTTTGTACCTTGCTTTTTTCAGTCAGCATTATGTTTTAAGACTCACCCATGTCGATCCATGGAGATTATTTTCATTCAGTTGAACTAGACGTAGTATTCCATTGAAAGACTAAGCCACCGTTTATTTACTCATTCTTCTCATATACAGTTAGATTGTCTCCATTTTTCCCTTCATAGTAGTTTTAAAAAACAAAATTAGCATCAAATTATACATACAGATTTGCTGCCTGCAGTTTCCATGTAACATAACCTAGTTAAACCTAGTAGTCACATGCATTCTTTGAGAATATTATTTTTAACAGCTGTATAGTGTCCTCTCACTCAAACATACCACAATTTATTTCACCAATTCCCTCTAGTGGAACACCCAGGTACTTTCCAATAATGTACTATATAAATTATACCCCCACAAACATCATTTTATGTGCAGTTTTGGTGTATTGACGAACAGAGAAAACTAAGGAGTGCCTGCTGAGAGGGAATGTGCTACCACAGCGGCAAGGCAGCCCTGTTCTGGCCGCACACTTTCTGGGGCAAATCTACCAATCCCACTAACCACGTGACTTTGGACAAACTTAACTTCTCTGTGTTTCTGTAAAATGAGATTGATGAGGTAGTTACCTTAAATCCCATACCAGGTGGAGTTGTAGGCTTTCTGCTTTATGTAAATTAGTTCAACCATGGTGGAAGACAGTGTGGCAATTCCTCAATGATCCAGAAATAGAAATTCCATTTGACCCAGCAATCCCATTACTGGATATATACCCAAAGAATTATAAATCCTTCTATTATGAAGACACATGCACACGTATGTTCATTGCGGCACTGTTTACAATAGCAAAGACCTGGAGCCAACCCAAATGCCCATCAGTGATAGACTGGACAAGAAAAATGTGGCACATATACACTATGGAATACTATGCAGCCATAAAAAATGATGAGTTTGTGTCCTTTGTAGGGACATGGATGAATCTGGAAACCAGCATTCTCAGCAAACTGATGCAAGAACAGAAAATCAAACACCGCATGTTTTCACTCATAGGCGGGTGTTGAACAATGAGAACACATGGACACAGGGAGGGGAGCATCACATACTGGGGTCTGTTGAGGGTTGGGGGCTAGGGGCGGGACAGCAGGGTATGGGGAGGTTGGGGAGGGATAATATGGGGAGAAATGCCAGATATAGGTGACGGGGGGATGGAGGCAGCAAACCACCTTGCCATGTATGTACCTATGCAACAATCCTGCATGATCTGCACATGTACCCAGAACCTAAAGTAGAATTTTTTTAAAATCCCTTCTAGGCAAGCAAGGGAAATCCTGCACCTGAGGGTCAAGCCTGCTCACCTAAAGCAAACATAAGACAATCGTTGCCGGAGGTAAGGACAAAGAGTCCTGAGATTTGACCTACTCCAGAACACTGCCCAGTGCATGGCAAGTATTCAGGAAGTTAGGTTCAACACACACACTTTATATATATATATATGGTGAGTATGCATTTGCACACATGCATACATGCACTCACACACACGTGCGCGCACACACACACACACACATCTATACCTCTATGATAATTTTGGTTATGTGATACAGTGCTATTATGCTTTTGTTCTATCCCAACTTTTCCTTATTGATAAGGCTAATCTTCTCCCTGTGGTTTTTTCCCCATCTGGCACATCTTTCTTTGGCTGGCAATCCCTTCTTCAACCCCCCAGCAAGCCTTCACTACCCAACACATTATACACCCAGAAAGTGCCAATAAAGCCCATTACTGAGATAATGGAATCCTCTGACTCCCTCTCTCCACTTCAACCAAGTGGTCTGTCTATCCAAATATTTTCTCCCCCAGAGCCCTCCTCTCTTTCTTATGAATGGCATCCCACTTCCCAGCTGACATCAAACCTGTGCAGATTACCTTTTCAAGTGAATGTAAAGAAACAATAAAGCACAAAACAAAGAAGCCCACTTAATATTTTTAGTCCTTCTAGACATGACTCAATAAAACTTCACTGGCCACAGGAGACTTCCCCTAATTCAACTAAACAAACACTCTTCCTTCTTCTCTTAAGAATGCTATTGGACAGTCTAATGGGCTTTGAAAAACTCTTTGGAGCTCCTGCACTGGAAAGGAAGATAAAAGGAAGCTACGGATGAGCAGTGAAGCAGTCAGGCTCGGAGCCCTACCTTCACCTCTGAGATCAGCATGTTCCAAAATCTGATGAGAACCATAAATTCACAAGGAAGTACTTACTGCACAATTTGCCACGGCAATTTCCAAATGGCTCAGGGCGATCATGACACCTCTAGTCTCTGAGTGCCAGGAGAATACTTGAAAGCCCCTGAATTGATGAAAACCATCATGGTTAGAGCTATTTTCATATTATCAAATGTGGTTTTAATTTTCCTCAAAAAAAAAAAAAAGAGGTTTCTAGAAAAGACAACACATACACACACACACACACACACACACACACACACACACACACACAACCCTACCTCTATGTGACAAACCTAGCTGAAAAGGGCATTAGGTCCCATGCCTCATTTCATTAAGAAAATTATCATCTTTTAGTCTCTACGGAATGTATTTGTTTTTCTTAGATGCAAGCTGTGTTATGTTCTTCCAAATCCTTAGTATTAATTCCTTTTCTTATTTCAGCCTGACCAGAACAGATTCTGTCCTGAGGCGTCTTAGCAATAAAATCCAAATGGGGTTTTGCCCTCTGGCCTGTAACAACCAATATCACTCCTATGAGACCATGTCTAGACTTTTAGGGAAAGTTAGAAAGATGTCATCCTAGATTGGCTTTGTGTTTTTTGAATTTTGGGAAGCTAGATCACTCCCTGCACATTTTTATACCCGTGGGAGTCTCAGATCTGGACTGAAAATTGAGGGGATGTGGGAATAAAGTAGATATAAATCTTGGCTACTTCATTATCATGTCATTCAAGCTCATGTTTTCTTCGTAAGAATGCCTTTAAGAACTCAGAATGTTATAATCTTAGGTAGATGCCTATTTATGTCTTTGATACATACTGTCTTTTTCCAGGATTGGGTTTTTTGTTTGTTTGTTTAATCTAGATTAGTAAATAGTGTTTTATTTGAGGGTGGTTAGCATTGATTGAATCATACTCTATGGCTTTTTCTCAACAATTCACTCCCAACCATTCCTTTATCAAAGAAAGGAAAGATAAGAAGTAGAAGAGATAGAGGAGAAAGAGGAGGGGGAAAGAGAATAAAAAGGAAGAAGGGGAAGAAGGGAAGGAAGGAAGGAAGGAAGGAAGGAAGGAAGGAAGGAAGGAAGGAAGGAAGGAAGGAAGGAAAGAAGGGAGGGAGGAAAGGAGAGAGGGAGGGAGGAAGGGAGGGAGGGAAATATGAAGGGTGAATGGGCATCATCAGCCACAATACATAAAAGAAAATAATGTATGGGATTGAGAAGCTTTAACTTTATCCCAGAAACACTTTAAACTAACTACGTTCTTTTTAGCACCCTTCAGGCATCAACCAACCATCCGACTCACAAGTTTACAGAGGCTTACAGACATGATATTGAACACAGAGATCCTTGGGGTGTCAGTGTTGCCTAACATTTTATTTATTTATTTAAGACGAGTCTCACTCTGTTGCCCAGGCTGGAGTGCAGTGGTACCATCTTGGCTCACTGCCAACTCTGCCTCCCAGACTCAAGTGATTCTCCTGCCTCAGCCACCTGAGAAGCTGGGATCACAGGTGTGCACCACCATGCCCAGCTAATTTTTGTATTTTTAGTAGAGACAGGGTTTCACCATGATGGCCAGGCTGGTCTTGAACACCTGGCCTCAAGTGATCTGCCCGCCTTGGCCTTCCCAAGTGCTTCACATTTTTAGTTACTGTAGACTTATATTTCTAGCCTTTTCTTAATATTGTGAGTTTTGCTAATACTTAAACAAAATGGACTTCCCTCAAGTGGAACTGAATTTGCCTCATGGTAACTGTTGCACAGACCCTAACTTGTTAGGAAGCAGGATAAAAGAACACTTTCTGTAAAAACGAAGAGAAGCTTGGGAGTCAAATGGGCCTTGTCCTACCAACAACTCACAGTGTCTACCTTGGATAAGCCGTTTAACCCCTTCAGAGCCCATTCCCTCCTCTGTAAAAATTTTTCAGGGTTCAATCCTTCAAGGTTCCCCCTGTACTGATACTTCTGGCTTGGCTTGTAACTATTTTTACTTCTAATGTTTCCTTCATCAGCATAGTTGAAAAAGAATACCTACTCTAACAGCATGGTAGATGGAATACTATAGAAAGTAAAATCCACTGCATACTTATTTTTTAAATTTTATTTTATTATTATTATACTTTTAAGTTCTGAGATACATGTGCAGAACATGCAGGTTTGTTACATAGGTATACACATGCCATGATGGTTTGCTGCACCCATCAACATGTCATCTACATTAGATATTTCTCTTAATGTTATCCTTTCCCTATCCCCCCAGTCCTCAATAGGTCCTGGTGTGTGACGTTCCCATTCCTGTGTCCATATGTTCTTATTGTTCAACTCCCACTTATGAGTGAGAACATGTGGTGCTTGGTTTTCTGTTCCTTTGTTAGTTTGCTGAGCATGATGATTTCCAGCTTCATCCGTGTTCCTGCAAAGGACAGGAGCTCATCCTTTTTATGGCTGCATAGTATTCCATGGTGTATGTGTGCCACATTTTCTTTATCAAGTCTATTATTGATGGGCATTTGGGTTGGTTCCAGGTCTTTGCTATTCTGAACAGTGCTGCAATAAATATATGTGTGTGTCTGTCTTTATAGTAGAAGATTTATAATTCTTTGAGCATTTAACCAGTAATGGGATTACTGGTCTGATGGTATTTTTGGTTCTAGATCCTTGAGGAATCGCCACACTGTCTTCCACAATGGTTGAACTAATTTACACTCCCAGCAACAGCGTGAAAGCATTCCTATTTCTCCACATCCTCTCCAGCATCTGTTGTTTCCTGACTTTTTAATGATCACCATTCTAACTGGCATGAGATGGTATCTCATTGTGGTTTTGATTTGCATTTCTCTAATGACCAGTGATGAAGAGCTTTTTTCATATGTTTGTTGGCTGCATAAATGTCTTCTTTTGAGAAGTGTCTGTTCATATCACTCCCCCAACTTTTTGATGGTGTTTTGTTTTTTTTCTTGTAAATTTGTTTAAGTTCTTTGTAAATTCTGGATATTAGCCCTTTGCTAGATGGATAGATTGCAAAAATTTTCTCCTATTCTGTAGGTTGACTCTTCACTTTGATGATAGTTCCTTTTGCTGTGTAGAAGCTCTTTAGCTTAATTAGATCCCATTTGTCAACTGGCTTTTGTTGCCATTGCTTTTGATGTTTTAGTCATGAAGTCTTTGCCCATGCCTATATCCTGAATGGTATTGACCAGGTTTTCTTCTAGGGTTTTTATGGTTTTAGGTCTTACATTTAAGTCTTTAATTCATCTTGAGTTAATTTTTGTATAAGATGTAAGGAAGGGGTCTAGTTTCAGTTTTCTGCATATGGCTAGCCAGTTTTCCCAGCACCATTTATTGAATAAGGAATCCTTTCCCCATTGCTTGTTTTTTTTCAGGTTTGTTTGTCAAAGATCAGATGATTGTAAATGTGTGGTGTTATTTCTGAGAACTCTGTTCTGTTCCATTGGTTTATATATCTGTTTTGGCACCAGTACCATGCTGCTTTGATTACTGTAGCCTTATAGTATAGTTTGAAGTCAGGTAGTGTGATGCCTCCAGCTTTGTTCTTTTTGCGTAGGATTATCTTGGCTATATGGGCCCTTTTTTGGTTCCATATGAAATTTAAAGTAGTTTTTTCTAATTTTATGAAGAAAGTCAATGGTAGTTTGATGCAGATAGTATTGAATCTATAAATTACTTTGGGCGGTATGGCCGTTTTCACAATATTGATTCTTCTTATCCATGAGCATGGGATGTTTTTCCGTTTGTTTGTGTCCTCTCTTATTTTCTTGAGCATTGGTTTGTAGTTCTCCTTGAAGAGGTCCTTCACATCCCTTGTAAGTTATATTCCTAGGTATTTTATTCTCTTTGTAGCAACCGTGAATGGGAGGTCACTCATGATTTGGCTCTCTGTTTGTCTGTTATTGGTGTACAGGAATGCCTGTGATTTTTGCACATTGATGTTGTATGCCGAGACTTTGCTGAAGTTGCTTATCGGCTTAAGGAGATTTTGGGCTGAGACGATGGGGTTTTCTAAATAGACAATCATGCCATCTGCAAATAGAGACAATTTGATTTTCTCTCATCCTATTAAATACCATTTATTTATTTCTCTTGCCTTATTGCCCTGGCCAATACTATGTTGACTAGAGTGGTGAGAGAGGGCATCCTTGTCTTGTGCCAGTTTTCAAAAGGAATTCTTCCAGCTTTTGTCCATTCAGCATGATATTGGCTGTGGGTCTGTCATAAATAGCTCATATTATTGTGAGATACATTCCATCAATACCTAGTTTATTGAAAGTTTTTAGCATGAAGGGGTGTTGAATTTTATCGAAGGCCTTTTCTGCATCTATTGAGATAATCCTGTGGTTTTTGTCATTGGTTCCATTTATGTGATGGATTACATTTATTGATTTGCATATGTTGAACCAGCCTTGCATCCAAGGGATGAAGCCTATTTGATTGTGGTGGATAAGCTTTTTGACTTGCTACTCAATTTGGTTTGCCAGTATTTTATTGAGGATTTTTGCATCAATGTTCATCAGGGATATTGGCCTGAAATTTTCTTTTTTTGTTGTGTCTCTGCCAGGTTTTGGTATCAGGATGATGCTGGCCTCATAAAATTAGTTTAGGAGGAGTCTCTCTTTTTCTGTTTGGAATAGTTTCAGAAGGAATGGTACCAGCTCCTCTTTGCACCTCTGGTAGAATTCGGCTGTGAATCCATCTGGTCCTGGGATTTTTTTGGTTGGTAGGCTAGTAATTACTCTCTCAATTTCAGAACTTATTCTTGGTCTATTCAGGGATTAGACTTCTTCCTGATTTAGTCTTGGGAGGGTGTTTGTGTACAGGTATTTATCCATTTCTTCTAGATTTTCTAGTTTATTTGCATAGAGGTATTTATTGTAATCTCTAATGGTAGTTTGTATTTCTGTGGGATAAGTGGTAATATCCCCTTTGTCATTTTTTATTATGTCTATTTGAGTCTCTCTTTTCTTCTTTATTAATCTGGCTAGTGGTCTATCTATTTTGTTGATCATTTCAAAAGAAGCAGCTCCTGGATTCATTGATTTTTTTGAAGGGCGTTTTGTGTCTCTATTCCCTTCAGTCCTGCTCTGATCTCAGTTATTTCTTGTCTTCTGCTAGCTTTTGAATGTGTTGCTCTTGCTCTTCTAGTTCTTTTAATTGTGATGTTAGGGTATTGATTTTAAATCTTTCCTGCTTTCTCTTGTGGGCATTTAGTGCTATAAATTTTCCTCTAAACATTGCTTTGGCTGTGTCCCAGAGATTCTGGAACATTGTGTCTTTGTTCTCATTGGTTTCAAATAACTTATTTATTTCTGGCTTCATTTCGTTATTTACCCAGTAGTCATTCAGGAGCAGGTTGTTTAGTTTCCATGTAGTTGTACAGTTTTGAATCAGTTTCTTAATCCTGAGTTCTAATTTTATTGCACTGTGGTCTGAGAGACTGTTATGATTTCCATTCTTTTGCATTTGCTGAGGACTGTTTTACCACTTATGTTGTCAATTTTACAATAAGTTTAATGTGGTAACATACATTCTGTGAAGAATGTAGGTTCTGTTGATTTGGTGTGGAGAGTTCTGTAGATGTCTATTAGGTCCACTTGGTTCAGAGCTGAGTTCTAGTTCTGAATATACTTGTTAATTTTCTGTCTCATTGATCTGTCTAATGCTGATAGTGAGGTGTTAGAGTCTCTCACTATTATTATGTGGGAGTCTAAGTCTCTTTGTAGGTCATTAAGAACTTGCTTTATGAATCTAGGTGCTCCTGTATCGGGTGCATATATGTTTAAGACAGTTAGCTCTTCTTGTTGCATTGATCCCTTTACCATTATGTAATGCCCTTCTTTGTCTTTTTTGATCTTTGTTGTTTTAAAGTCTGTTTTATCAGAGAATAGGATTGCACACCCTGCTCTTTTTTGCTTTCCATTTGCTTAGTAAATCTTCCTCCATCCCTTTCATTTGAGCCTATGTGTGTCTTTGCACATGAGATGGGTCTCCTGAATACAGCACACCAATGGGTGTGCTGTTTATCCAATTTGCCAGTCTGTGTCTTTTAATTGGGGCATTTAGCCTGTTTACATTTAACGTTAGCCTGTTTACATTTAACGTTAGCCTGTTTACATTTAAGGTGAATTTGATCCTGTCATTATGATGGTAGCTGCTTATTTTGCCCATTAGTTGATGCCATTTCTTCATATTGTCAATGGACTTTACAATTTGGCATGTTTTTGCAGTGGCTGGCACCAGTTTTTCCTTTCCATGTTCAGTGCTTCCTTCAGGAGCTCTTGTAAGGTAGACCTGGTGGTGACAAAATCTCTCAGCATTTGCTTGTATGTAAGAGATTTTATTTCTCCTTCACTTATGAAGCTTAGTTTGGCTGAATATGAAATTCTGGGTTGAAAATTCTTTTCTTTAAGAATGTTGAACATTGGCCCCCACTCTCTGCTGGCTTGTTGGGTTTCTGCAGAGAAATCCACTGTTAGTCTGGTGGGCTTATCTTTATGGGTAATGCAACCTTTTTCTCTGGCTGCCCTTAACATTTTTTCCTTCATTTCAACGTTGGTGAATCTGATGATTATGTGTCTTGTGTTGCTCTTCTTGAGGAGTATCTTTGCAGTGTTCTCTGTATTTCCTGAATTTGAATGTTGGCCTGCCTTGTTAGTTTGGGGAAGTTCTCCTGGTTAATATCATGAAGTGTATTTTCCAACTTGGTTCCATTCTCCCAATCACTTTCAGGTACACCAATCAAATGTAGGATTGGTCTTTCCACATAGTCCCATCTTTCTTGGAGGCTTTGTTTATTTCTTTTCATTCCTTTTTCTCTAATCTTGTCTGCATGCTTTATTTCATTAAGTTGGTCTTCAATCACTGATATCCTTTCTTCCACTTTGGCTATTGATAGCTGTGTATGCTTCATGAAATTCTTGTGCTGTGGTTTCCAGCTCCATCAAGTCATTTATGTTCTTCTCTAAACTGGTTATTGTAGTTAGCGATTCATCTAACCTTTTTCAAGGTTCTTAGTTCCCTTGCATTGAGCTAGAACATGCTTCTTTAGCTTGGAGGAGTTTGTTATTACCCACCTTCTGAAGCCTACTTCTGTCAATTTGTCAAACTCATTCTCTATCCAGTTTTGTTCCCTTGCTGGCAAGGACTTGTGTTCCTTTGGAGGAGAAGAAGCCTTCTTGTTTTTGGAATTTTCAGGCTTTTTGCACTGGTTCTTCCTCATCTTCATGGATTTATCTACCTTTGGTCTTTGATGTTGGTGAGCTTCAGATGGAGTTTCTGTGTGGATGTCCTTTTGGTTGATGTTGATGCTATCCCATTCTGTTTATTAGTCTTCCTGCTAACAGTCAAGCCCCTCTGCTGCAGGTCTGTTGGAGTCTGCTGGAAGTGCACTCTAGACCCTGTTGCCTGTATCACCAGCAGAGGCTGCAGAACAGCAAAGATTGCTGCCTGTTCCTTTTTTGGAAGACTCATCCCAGAGGGGCATCTGCCAGATGCCAGCCAGAGCTCTCCTGTATGAGGTGTCTGTCAACACCTGCTGGAAGGTGTCTCCCAGCCAGGAGGCATGGGGTTCAGGGACCCACTTGAGGAGGGAGTCTGTCCCTTAGCAGAACTCAAGTGCTGTGCTAGAAGATCCACTGCTCTCTTCAGAGTTAACAGGTAGGACTGTTTAAGTCTGCTGACGCTGCACCCACAGCCACCTCTACCCCCAGGTGCTCCGTCTCTGGGAGATGGGAGTTTGATCTATAAGCCCTTGACTGGGGCTGCTGCCTTTCTTTTAGAGAAGATGCCCTGCCCAGAAAGGAGGAATCTAGAGAGACAGTCTGGCTACAGCTTTGCCATACTGTGGTGGGCTCTGCCCAGTTCAAACTTCCCAGCACCTTTGTTTACACTGTGAAAGAAAAACTGCCTACTCAAGCCTCAGTAATGGACAACGCCTCTCCCCTTGCCAAGCTCAAGCATCCCAGCTCAACTTCAGACTGCTGTTCTGGCAGCAAGAATTTGAAGTCAGTGGATCTTAGCTTGCTGGGCTCTATGGGGGTGGGATCCACTGAGCTAGACCGCTTGGCTTCCTGGCTTCAGCCCCCTTTCCAGAGAAGTGAACAGTTCTATCTCACTGGTGCTCCAGGCACCACTGAGGCACGAAAAAAACAAAAACAAAAAAACCTCCTGCAGCTAGCTCAGTGTCTCCCCAAATGGCCGCCCAGTTTTGTGCTTGAAACCCAGGACCCTGGTGCCATAGGCACCAGACGGAACCTCCTGGTCTGTGGGTTGTGAAGACTTTGGGAAAAGCATAGTATCTGGGCCAGAGTGCACCATTCCTCATGTTACAGTCCCTCACGGCTTCCCTTGGAGGGAGTTCCCAGATCCCTTGTGCTTCCCAGGTGAAGTGATACCCCACCCTGCTTTAGCTCACCCTCTGTGGGCTACTCCCACTGTCTAACCAGTCCCAGTGAGATGAGCCAGTTACCTCAGTTGGAAATGCAGAAATCACCCACCTTCTGCATTGATCTTGCTGGGAGCTGCAGACAGGAGCTGTTCTAAGAACAAATAATTTGGCTATCTTGCCTGGAATCTCCACTGCATACTTATTAAAGAACTCTCAGTATAGAGTCCCAAGCTGACAGATCACAAAATTTCTAAGTCTGTAACTCTATGGCTCTGAGGTCTTGCTCCAAGAGAAGAAATTACTCGAGACTTAAAATGAGTACTCACTTGTGTTAGATCTATGTTGAGTATACTAGTAGTGGCCAGCCTTGTAAAAAGTCCCAGAAGGATCTATCTTGCCACCTTGTAATTCAGCCTTGCTATACCAGGGTGAAGGGATGGATGGGAGTAGGGAGGCAGGGGTTGGATAAAATGAGAGAAATCAAGGAGTCTCAGAGCATTTCCACCATTAGAATCATTCCCACACTCTGACTTCTAAGAACTGCCACATTTTTAGCACCCTTTTATTTGGAGGGACACAAGATAGGGAGGTGCCACAATGAGACATTTTCTCATTCTGAACCCTCATCTAGCTCCCCCAAACGAGTTGGAGGTGGAATGGCAGAGGCAGCAAAGGCCACACTGCTAGAAGTAGACTGAGCATTAGAAAGAGAGGACACATCCAGAAATGCCCCAGAAGCCTGTCTTGGTGCATGTGTTCCTCACTGCATGTGAAGCCATGCATGCTCAAACAACAGCTACACAAAACATAGTTCTGAGAAATCACTCTTCAGCCATCTATGCGGTAGATGTTAATCCTGCTCCAAGCATGATAAAAAGGTTACATTAAATGTCTGCTGTTGATTTCCTTTATGAGGTTAGTTTCTGCCCAACTGGTCAAGCAAGGCAGGACCAGCAGAAATTGTGAGAGCAAAAGAGGATAGGAGCTCATATTCACAGAGAATGTGCTTCAAAATACAAATGGCTGGCCAGGCACAGTGGCTCACGCCTATAATCCCAGAACTTTAGGAGGTAGTGGCAAGGCGATCACCTGAGGTCAGGAATTCAAGACCAGCCTGGCCAACATGGTGAAACCTCCCATCTACTAAAAATACAAAAATTAACTGGACGTGGTGGTGGGCGCCTGTAATCCCAGCTACTCAGGAGACCGAGGCAGGAGAATTGCTTGAACCTGGGAGGTGGAGGTTGAGTGAGCCAAGACCGTACCATCGCACTCAAGCCTGGGCAACAAGAGCGAAACTCCATCTCGAAAAAGAAAAAAAAAAAAGCAAATGACAAATACAGGGCCTGGTTCTTAGGATAATGGTTAAAGAACAGAAAGAAATATGCTCAAACAGATTGGAAGGCTGTTGCTAGCTGAATCACAAAAGATGGCAGGACTTTTGCTGTAGAAACAGTAAATATTGCAGTCAGCCAAGAGACAACATCTGACTCACAGGCAAATAACAACGTATAAAAATTGTCTTTTTTCTTATTAAAGATTTTTCAAATTAACACATTGAATCTTTTCTTTAGGCTGACAAAGTCAAAAGGTAACTGACACAAGAAAAGGAGAAACAACCAGGTAGAAAGTCAAGTTTCTAAAAAGTTAAGACATTTCTTCCATTTCTCTCCTAGTTCATACCTCAGGCTTCTCCGTAAGGAGCAAAACTGCAAATGTACAACTGGCATTCACTTTGCATGTTCATAGTCCCACAAGAACTAGCTGAGCCTGCAGAAAGTCTTGTCCGAACATTGTCAGGCTTTGGACGCTAAGGCCTGGAAGGGCCTACAAAAACTTTACTAAATAGAGACATTTGGGCAAGCCCTCAGATCTGGGAAGTCAGGCTCATGAATGGTCACAACAGTCAACATTTCCTATTGCAAGCTCCTAGATAGTTATTAGTGGTGGAAATCCTGAGCAGTTTGATGGTGTCATCTCCATTTTCCAGACCAAGAGGTGAGGATAAAAGTTGATAAGGAAGACATCCAACCATTACCTGCAGTGTCAGGGAATGCTGGAATCAGGCCTCAGCCTTGTCTTCCACAATCACACCCATCAGCCTGCTCCCCGTCAAGGCTCCTTAGACACTTGCTCAAGATCCCAGAAACCTATTCCAGCTTCATTTGATGTAGACTCACCTCCACCATCTGTCCCTGCTGCCCGTCTCCCCACACTAGGAGACTCACCAAGAAGGTCTCTTCTACTATCATCTCTAAGAGAACAGCAAGGATCGAAGTGCTTGCAAATCCCCTACGAGTTCCTTAAATTTTCAAGGTACTATTTTAACCACTGCCTCTATCCCTTAAAGCCTGAGGAATTGGACAGGCCCGGAGGGAAGGAGCTTGGCTCGGGGATGGAAGAATCACTTGGCCGCTTCCTCTTCCTCTTGCCTCCCAAGAAGTAACAGAGTAGTAACACAATTCTCCCCTCTTTGCCACCCATCCACCAGGCAGGCATGGCCAAGAACCAGAAAATTCTCCGCTCTGGAGACTGTCCCCACCTCTCCTTACGTGCCAGTGGAACATTTGCTAGGGGAAGAAAAACTGAAGCTATTTGTTGTTGTTTTTTAACAGTCAAGAAAAATTTACATTCATTTTACACTTGAAGAAAATTTTTTAGGGAAGAAATGATGAGACTTGGGGGCTGAGATATTCCATTTCTTTGGAAGCTTGGATGACTTGTCACTTGGCAAATTAAAGGCACTTGTGTCAGGCTCAGGAACACACATGCTCTCCACCGCTCCTTTCCTTAGCCACATGTGGTAGCTTTCACTTTTTACAATAACTCTTCATGGGAGAAGGACGAAAATTGCACTGAGCTTTTGTTACAACTTAATGAAGTTTCAAGAAAGAAATCCTAGCCTTGCTGTGGTGCTCTGATGCTGCATCTTTGTAAACAGTGTGGCAAGGGGCTGTGCAAGATTTATAGGAAACGGCATTGGCAGAGAAAACGTTAGCTCCTACTCTGGCCCCATAAAGCTATGCTGCTGGCTTTGTAAAGCTCTCCAAAAAAAGAGATTGAAAACAAAAGTGAAATCAACACCATTCAGTCCACTGCTGGCCAGGGGTCTCTAAAGCTTATCAACCAGGGTTCACCCGCTTCCCAAAAGAAGAGTTTTAGTTTGTGTCAGCTTCAACCAGATTGCAGTATTTTCAAAGTCTGTCCTCAAATCCTTAGAAAGCTGTCCCTGAAATAAAAGGCTTGCAACATCTCTCACCTACAAGATGGTAGTGACACAAGAATTTTCAAATCAGAGCAAAATGATAAGAAAGAAATGGTCATTTTCTGCGTGTCAGAAGGTGAACTTGATACCAACACCTATTAGGTGGAGACAGCCACACAAGTAAGCATACACAAGGCAGCTCTTCGCGTATGGCTTGGGTTACCAAGAGCCACGTAATTAATAGGGCATGGCCAGACTAATATAAGATTGGAAAGGGAAGAAATGAGTAGGAGAAACATTCCTTGAGAATGGGGTTTTGTGTAACAGAATATAAAGTCTTTACTGCAGACTTTATAACAGCAAAGGGAATGATTAATTACCAAACAACATCTCCCCCATCTTGAAATAAAAATTTCCAAATGTCTATCTCATGGGTCTCGCTAGAGCCTCCTCGCTGTTCAGCCCAACATGAAACAGTTTGCAGGTTAATGTGCCCATTAAGCCTCCAGCAGGCCAGGCCCTCCTCAGCATTCCCTGCTGTAGGAGCTGTAAATAAGGAGCTGTGCATGGGATTTTGCCGAATAAAAGAGAGTTTGTGCTTCTAAAGTCATGACCAGCCTTCCCCTCTCCCCATCAACCCCTTTAATTTAACATTGATGGCTTGTCTCTTCACCCTGTCAAGCTTCAAATACTTTTCCTTTTCCTCTAACCATGATAGGAAAATGTCAAGTTCTCTGCAAAGGAGGAAGAAGTGCCTTGATTATGCATCCAAATGTATCTGTTGCACAAAAGAGTCCCCGTGCTGATTTGCCAAACTCTGCTTGGAGGGACAAACTTTGGCCCTCGCTACACTGAGGACAAAAGCAGGCACACATAAATGCCACAGCAGCTCCTGGCATGGCCCCGGTCAGGCCATGCATTCATGCCGAGAGTGTGGAATTTCCCTGTCACATAAAACCACAGCAGGATCAAGAGGCAGAGCAGGAACTTTCAATGTCTCCTCTCCAGCTTCAAAGTTGGGGGCGATGAAGCAGTCCCTCTGGCAGGTTTCAATGGAATGAAATGTCCAAGCAAAGTAACTTTGGTCCACCAGTGAATCTGCCAGCAGATCCACAGAGCAATAAATAATAAACAAATATGTACTAAATACCTATTTTGTGGAAGGCACTAAAATAAGAACTTGTTAGGAACATAAAGAAATGGAGCAGAGTTCTGCTCTCAATGGGGGTGAAAACCCAGACACTGCTGAGTAGCCATACATGACAGCACATGGATGTGCCATGAGTGACAGTTGTCTCTCCAATAGCCATCACCCCTTCCCCCCAGCTAAAAGAACTTTGATTTTATTTAAGCACCAAATGGCTATGTGTTTTCCTAAGGGCTGAGCTGCTCACAGCTCTAGGGGGTGAATTTATTTCTTTTTTAATAATTATTTTTTTAAGACAGAGTCTCACTCTGTCACCCAGGTTGGAGTGCAATGGCACCATCTCAGCTCACTGCAACCTCCATCTCCCAGGCTCAAGCAATTCTTGTGCCTCAGCCTCCTAAGTAGCTGGGATTATAGGCATGCGCCACCACGCCAGGCTAATTTTTTTTTTTTTTTTTTTTTTTCCCATTTATTTATTTTATTGTATTTTAGGTTTTGGGGTACATGTGAAGAACATGCAAAATTGTTGCATAGGAACACACGTGGCAGTGTGATTTGCTGCCTTCCTCCCCATCACCTACATCTGGCTTTGTATTTTTAGTAAAGATGGGGTTTCACCAGGTTGGCCAGGCTGGTCTCAAACTCTGACCTCAAGTGATCTGCCTACCTGGGCTTCCCAAAGTGCTGGGGTTACAGGTGTGAGCCAACACTCCCGGCCGGGGACGAATCTTGATTGCTCAAAACCAATAGTTCTAAATTCTGCCTGCACGTTATAATCACCTGGAGAATACTTTAAAACATCCAATAAGTGGCCTTCATCTCTAGACTCTGATTTAATGGGTCTGACATAAAATCCAAAATCTAATTGTCTCAAACTTCTCCGGGTGATTGTTAATGTACTGCCGATGCTGGGCATCAATGGTCTAAGTCAATGTTTCATTCCCTCCTCAGTGATTGGCTTAGGATCAATCACGTGATTCAGTTCAGGCCGAAGATGTGTGGAGGTGTCTGTTGGGAAGATTCCAGGAACATTTTCTACAGGTTTAAAAAGACAAAAGGAAAGTGTATGCACTTTCTTCTTTTCCAAGCTTTGGACAGTGTTTTTAAAGGAGTAAGGTTGGAGCTGGTGCAAGCAAGGTGTGACAATGAAAGGAAAAATCAGCAACGGCTAATACCCAGAGGAAGGCAGAAGAGGAAGATGGAAGGAAGTGGGTCCATGATTACACTGCTGGACCAGTGAAGTAACCAGAACAGCAACTCTCTGCCTCTAGACCAGTGGACCTACAACTTGGTTGCATACTGTAAACACCTGGAGCACTTTTTAAAATATGGATGCATGGGTCTCACCCTAGAGGATCCAATTTCATTGGTAAGGGGTGAGGTGTGATCATCAGGATTTTAAAAATACTCCCAGGTGGTTATGTTGTGCAGCAAGTTTGAGAACCACCGCTCTAGATGTCTTGTTGAGTGAGACAATAAATTTCCTATTGTGTAAGCCTGTGGTTCACCAAGTGTGGTCCTCCTCACCAACAGCATTATTAGCCTTACCTAGGAACTCGTTTGAAATGCAAATTTTGAGACTTTACCCCTGCCCTGCCTAATCAGAAAATCTGGGGGTTGGGAGCAGCACTTTGTGGTTTCACAAGACTTCCTGGTATTTTAATGCATGCTACAGCTTAAAAACCACTGGTTGAAAATATTTGGCTCCTGTTTTCTGCTACTTGCAGCCCAAAGCATCCTAACTGATACAGAAACTCAGAAGGAAAAAGAATGACCTCAGCTGACAAGATTTGGATGGATGAGGTGGAAGGGAGCAGAGTGGTCAAACTTCTCATATAGAATAGAATTTTTACAGTATTTTTAGGAAGTGGGAGTGGGGCGGGGAGGGAGGCAGTGGAATACCAATCTAGTGGAAGCAGAAAAAGTTTCTAAAGAGTTGAGAAAACTCAATCTAAAAACACAAATTAGAACTATATACATCAGGACCTTAAGTGAGAGGTTAAGGAAATTAATAATATATTATCCTGTAAGTAATGGCGAGCCATTAAAGCATTTGAAAGAGAACAGTTTTAAGGGGAAAAAAGCAAAAGTGATATTTTAGATGATTAAACTGGACTTGTGAATTGGGTAGATTGAGGGGAACAGAGAAGGAAGGTGCAGGGAGACCAGTGTGGAGACTGCACACACGTTCTGGTGTCCCTCCTCCGCATCTGGAATATTCTTTGTGATGCTGAGGAACAGGAAGCTTTATCAGGTAGACACTGGGCCTAATCCTGCTTGGAAGTAGGACTCAGAAAAGCTGCTTCCACCTCCACTCTCAGGTGACTGGGCTTCCACCCAGTGTCTCTTCACTGGACTGTTATTTTCCAGCAGTGCAAAACTGCAATTCCCTTATGGTGATGAGGATGAGGTGAGTCATCCTCTAGGAAATAAAGAGAGGAGGAATCAGGTTCATGGTAGGGGGAGATGCTGCCTGCTGTGAGTGCCATTTCCCAAGCTGGACCAGAAATGACTGCAATAGTGTAGAATTCTCTGCCTGCTCATAGGTTGTGATTTTTGTGCTGGCAGTGACACAGGCTGAAGTGTCAGGCATCACAAAACATAACTTACAGCTTTTTTTCTTGGCTGATATCACATTAGTGATATGTAATCTCTCCCACTGCCATCGTTAGAACCAGCTGGCTGGTTGTCACTCTCAAGAGTGGCTTAAAATCATCCCGGTTTTGAGAAATTCCATTTACCAGGAAGATTTCCATGTTGGATGCAAAATTAAAATAATGTAAGATGACATATGTTTGAAATACACTTTTCTATTTCAGATAAAGATTTGCCTTTTGAGTTACATTTTCCCCAATATTTTATCATAAAAATTGTCAAACACAGAAAAGTTGAAAGAATTATACAGTGAACAAGAACATTTGCTATATTTACTTTACCATATATCTGTCCAACTACCCAGTTCTATCCACTCTTCAGTCCATTTAATATTTTTGAAATATTCAAAGTTGCAAACATCAGTATACATCACCCCTAAACATATCAATATGCATATTTTAAACTAGAGTTTGATATTGTTCCTTTTTAAGGTTAAATTTACACCGAATAAAATGTGCAAATCTTAAGTGTACCATTCCATAAGTTTCCAATCACCTTAGACTTATATTTATATTTTAATAAAACTCACATTAATGAATTGGCATGTCCAAAGTGTCTGTCTCATTACAGTGTTTCTGTCAGCTGTGTAATGAAAAGGAAGCAGATAACACAATGGAACATATTCATAACATCTTATCATTTTCACATAATAAAACATGGTTATTTTTTCATCTGATTTTCATGATATAATAAATATTGTTTGATTTTAGAAGTCAATAGCAATTAAAACGTTAATTGACAATGTTCACCCATCCTTCTTGTAATGTCTGGAAAGGTTTAATTGGTGGGTTTCTTGAAATAACAGGATGGTCTATTTAAAAAAGAAAAACTTTATTTGCGAAGAGCCTCTGTGTGAATCAGGTTTTCCTTAGTATTGTATATCCTAAACCAAACACATCAGGTGCTGAGGCCGATGCAAGACACCAGCTGCCACCATAACCCCTGATTCCCAATGTTTTGTTTATAAAGAAAGCCTCTTTACACACACTGATTGACTAATCGGTAACCAGGATAAATGTAAACTTCCAAAAGAGAACATTTAAAATAAATTCTTGCCTACTGGTGCTTTAGACAAAATAAGACTTCACTTGGAAAAAAAAAATCCATGGTTTAAAAAAAAAATTTCGAAAACCACTGAATATTATCCATCTCCCTCAGCCTATTGATGAGAAAACCGAGGTATGAAGATCAGAACTCTTGGCTCTTTTGGTTCTAGCCCCTTTCCAGTATATACTGTAGAAATTAAATTTGTCGATAAGTATTCATTGTACATGATTATGTGCCCAGCAATGTGTTTGATTCTGTGGGATTTAGAAAGTAGGCTAAAATATGGTGCCCTTCTTACTCTTAACAACTAGCCCCAGAGATGAGCTTCTGATGCTGATGAAGAGGATCAGAACAAAGAAGAGGGTAAGCCAATGCAGGGATGGTGTGCGTTCTAAACTGCATGGACTGCAGAAGCATGACTGCAATCCAGAGGAGGGGACTGGAATTGCTGGGTAAATTAAGTTGTGTAAGGAAAGGGGAGGTTGGGAACAGCACTCAACAGGGCAGCCTAGGATGTGTTTTGTGTACAAAGATGTGTAGATTCACTTGTACAATGCTTATTCTGCAGTGGATTTGGGAGTGGTCTAGGCTAATTGCTCTTTTCGTTTACTGTTGCAAAATTCTAAGTCCTTCACATTTCCATTGACCTGATCTCCAGACTTTGGGATTTGCCTTCTAGTTGGACTAATGCCAACTCTAAATAAAGTCAAACCTACAGGGGTCCCATTACTGCTAATCTAGAAGGGTTTGGAGATTCTTTGTTTTCTTCCTTCTCTCCTTCCATCACTTCCATCCCTTCCTTCCTTCCTTCCTTCCTTCTTTCCTTTCTTTCACTTGCAAATGGAGAGCATGAGGATAGGAACAAGATAACAGCAACACAGGATTTTCTAAAACAAGCTAAAAAACACTTGCTGCAAAATGGTTAAGAAATGAAACCACTACCAAGATTATGTCCCATCCAGACAGAGGAGGGCAGCATCTGGATTCAATTAACTTTATGCAAAGTCCCCCAACAAGACTTTTTGCCTTGGGAAGTGATAAGCATTACCCATGTTACAAAGATTATTTAATTTCCTAAGATCTTGGTCTTTGGCATTGTTCAGAGTTGGTTCCCACTAATACTGGAAGCTCTAACCCTGCTGGTTCACTGCTTTGAAAATCTAAAACATATGACAAAGAAATTCTAGTGAACTCAACAAGAAATCTTGCTTATTCAATATTACCAGTCAATTCAAATGTCCTACCATATAAGTGGAGTGCCACATGTTCAAAGCCTGTAAAATTTAGATGTTGTTTACCTAAGCAGCTTGCTAGGATGGCAGGCTAGGCATGAAAAATGTCGGCGCTCACTCCTGTAACTGTACACTGCTCTCACTCCCAACCTGGAACCGGCTATTGATATACAATAGTGCCCCAGGGCCCCAGGAAAGTTCTTAAATAACCCTGCTTGTTGTAAGTACTCAAAGCTACCTTTTGGGGACCATTGCCTGTAGCTGTGCAGCCCCAAGAATGCTAACTAGGTCATTCACAAAAGGCAGATGCTCTCAAATGATGTGAGCATTCCCAAAAGTCATCCTGCTGTCCTGAACTTTGGCTTTTTTTGGTCAGAAAGTCAGGCCGTGCCTGCATATGTCTGCCCCTAAAAAGTACCATGCTTATACTACCTTTCTTATGTCTACATGCCAAACCAAGAGATATTGCCTGATTTTTTATTTATGCATGCTCTAAATGTCTCTGAGCAATATTCACCCAACCTCAACATCCTGCAGAGGCAAATATCTAAGTAAATATTATTGTGGGATGATGTATTCATGAAAAGCCAGGGGAGTCATTTTTTGTTGAGAACGGGTAGGTTCAAGGGGAATTTACTACATTTCCTTCCATGATTAAGACTTAGGAAGGAATTTAGGTACACACAAAAGAAAATGTGTTTCAAGTTGGGGCAAAATGAATCTTAATTCTATATAAGAATGTAACCATCAGGGTCAGCTATCACTCCTTGGTGGCTTCATCACACAGGGACATCTCAAAGGTCTCCTAGCAGCAAACAAGGTGTTCCAGGATGGTAGGAGGGTGATTACATGTGAGGTCATAGTTTAGCCAATTTCTTCAGCACTCAGTTCATTCTTTGCCGGTTCAGAGCAGCCTCCTCCTAATACCACTTTTGGGGCCAATGGATCCTATTGTACATGCTGCTGAAAGGAAGTGAGAAACTAAAGACATCAGAATTTAATATAGTTCCTTATGAGTTCTAGAGAGGAGCCTGGGTCCCTAGTGTCTGCCTGGACTGACATATTTAATTAACCAGCTTCCTGGAAGCAGCAGGTGACCCACTCCATTAAGCCAGTAGACATTTTATTGTCATTTTTGACTGATGAGCTATTCATGGAATTCCTCTTCTCTTTGAGATTTCACTCACTTAAATTCCTATTTTGCATCATGTATGCAGAGCACATGAAGATAACATGGCTTGATTCTCCTTGATGGAGCAAGCTAATGCCTCCTGAAATTGATTATATTGGTGTTGTGACTTTAAGTGAGGGTTGAGCTTAGGATATCGATCTCAGTTTGCAAAGTGTTTCTTTAATCACTTGATTAGCTATTCTTCGAGGTATTTAAACTGGCTTCCTGCCCCTAGGCTGAATATTAGATCCAGATCCCAGGTTCATTTCTAAGATGACTTGGGCCAGAGGTAGTCACAATTAGTAATCCAAGGGCTACAGACTCAATCCTCAAAAACAGATCAAGATGCTCTGTAGACATTGTGAGGGAAAAGTGAAAGAGGATGAGAAAGAGAACAAACATTGTTGGACAAATAGTCCTTCATCCACAGCAGATGAGATACCTCTTTCCAAAACACTCAGGAGGCATCCTGCCAACAGGGTGTTCAATAGTAAACAGCCACCCCATCGACGAGGAATTAGAGCAGCTTCAGGAGGAGGCAGATCCACAGACACGGAGACATTCAGGAAGCCCAGGCTTACAGCGGGGAGCCCCCCCAGGCCAGGTCCAAGAATCTGATATGGGACTGGTCCCTGCAGATGGGTTAGGAGAACAGCGCCAGAAAACCACACCTTTTGGGCTCGCAGGCCTCTTTGTAAGTCATTCCCAACCTCCTGAGCAGCAGCAAGCTGGCCAGCTCTGATGGGGTCCACAAGTCCACTCCACTAACAAAATCTGAACCTCTGAGTCCAGCCTGCAATCGTGTTTCACTCAGGCTTTCAAGGAACTGGTATTTATTGAACATTTCCACAGCTGAGAAAGATCCTGAGTCCTCAGAGCTGTTGTTGTTGTTGCTTTTATGTTCAATCTCTCGGGGGCTCCAGGCAGAATAATGTTACAAAGAACTCCAATTCCAGAGGCAGGAAAAACCTGAGTTCTAATCCCGACTTTGCCACTTGCTAGCAAGACCTTGCTATTTGACCTTTAACAAGTTACCTTGCCTTTCGAAACATCAATTCTTCATCTGCAAAAGAGTGTCTCCCTGGTGACCACTGCAGCCCTTTGCGCAGTAGATTAAATAATACTGGCAAAGCCCATGCATGGGACAGTGCCTATCACACAGTAAGAGATCAGGGCACCATGATTATTATTGTTCCCTGTATCCACACGATATTCTCATCATCTAAGTCTCACATACACACACACACACACACCCTCAGTCTCCTTCCGCTGTCCTCTAACCACTAGTTCTCTGGAAAGTATAAATTCTGGCGAGGCAAGGTGGCTCAAGCCTGTAATCTCAGCACTTTGAGAGGCCAAACATCTGAGGTCAGGTGTTCGAGACCAGCCTGGCAAATAGGGCAAAACCAGTCTCTACAAAAAGGTAAAAATTAGCTGGGCATGCTGGCAGGTACCTGTAGTACTAGCTACTTCAAATGCTGAGACAGGAGAATCGCTTGAACCCAGGAGGCAGAAGTTGCAGTGAGCTAAGATCACACCACTGCATTCCAGCCTGGGCAATAGAGTGAGACTACATCTCAAAAAATAAAGTACAAATTATTACTTATATGCAATATAAGGTATTTTTTATTCCTAAAACCTAGGGAGGCTAAAAAATATTTAATTAGTGCTCTCTATATGCAATGTTCTGAGCTAGACACCATGTCAGGTGCTTTAAGGGTAGATTCAAAATTTGTGTTAAAGAATTGGGAAATGGAGTTAGAAAACTTAGGTCACAAAGGCCTCTCCTTTTCTTTATTCAAACAGTTCCTGAAATTCTATCTTCTTTATAGAAAATTTGTTAAATAAGAAGGGGAGGCAGTGCTGTTAGAAATCTTCCATGAGCGTTTCCATAGTGAAGACACCCAGACTGGGGCATTAGGCCATATGATGAGTGCGGGCAGGAATGAAAATGGCACTTGAAGCTCCCAAAGAAAATGTGGGGACATTGATGGTTATTTGTGACTTAACTGGGCAGCGACAAATCTTAATATCACTATGCCTAATACCTAACCTAGGCTTGTAAATGGCATCATAATTTCTGTCTTTGAAGACATCACTGTCAAGTTCTGGCTTTTTCTGGGAATATGTCATCTCTAGGACCCAGCTGGAGGCCGAGTAGACAGAAGAGAGAATAAACCCGCAAGGTATTTACACCCTTCCCTTGATCCCAAAGCAATATATATGAATATTATACCTATAAAAACTGACTTTCAAATACGCCACACAAATATATCATGCCCTTGCACTTGGCAATCACCCAACTAGCCCCAGCTGCAGCCTTAAGCAAAATATCTTAGCAGCCACTTGTGGTGACCATGAAATATGATCAGATCGGAGTCATATTTCTGATACCTGTTCAACTTTGAAAATAAAGTCTGGAGAAACAACTGAATTTATCCTCAGGTTGCCCATTCAAAACGTGGAAAAAGCCTAAGGATTTTTCTCTGTTGGCACAAATTTGTCAACAGGTTCAACCAAAGTTAAACTGGGGACTTTCTGAGAAAATGTGCCTCATGGAAGGCAATAAGGGAACTTTAACCACATGACAACCCTGCTTAGGTTGGTGCAGACATTCTACAGAGATGACACGCCAGCCCCTGCCAAGCCCTGAGATTCCTGAAATGATTAAAGGAGCTTAGAAAATTCACCCAACTGTGGACAGAGTGAATTTCCACAAATCTATAACTCCATTTACTTACTCCTGTCCATGAAGGCACTGCAGTGTTTTCAATTCCAACTCAACATGTATGTGTTTAGTCACTAATATGTGTCTAAGGACGGTGTTTGTTTGAGGTGTCAGAAGTGGTGAAGGGAGGCCAGGGGAAGACTAAGGGGAAGTATAAGGCATAACTCCTGCCTCCCAGAGTTTACTATCTACAGATAGCCTGGTGTGTACACACCCACACCCACATACCCTCAACACACACACACACACCCCACATACAAACACAAGGAGAAGAATCAGAAGGGATTAGAGAAATCTCTATCAAGAATGGTGACATGGTTTGGCTGTGTCCCCACCCAAATCTCATCTTGAATTGTAGTTCCCATAATCCCCACATGTCGTGGGAGAGACCTGGTGGGAGGCAATTGAATCATGGGGGCAGTTACCTCCATGCTGTTCTTGTGATTGTGACTGAGTTCCCACAAGACCTGATGGTTTTATAACGGTCTTTTCCCGAACTTCACTCTACATTTCTCCTTGCTGCTGCCATGAGAAGAAGAATGTGTTTGTTTTCCCTTTCACCAAGATTGTAAGTTTTCTGAGGCCTCCCCAGCCATGCTGAACTGTGAGTCAATTAAATCTCTTTCCTTTTTAAATTACTCAGTCTTGGGTATGTCCTTACTCTCAATCACACGCTTAGCAGCGTGAGAAAGAACTGATACATTTGGGGACTTGAACTTGGACTTACTGTTCATTCATTCACTCCTTCACCAAGTAGTCACACCCTATGCACCACAATATTTCAGGCACTGGAAATGTGGTGAGCAAAACAAGGTGTGGTACCTGTTCTAATGGCACTTTCTAAGGGATGACCTGACTTCCATCATATTTCTTTGTAGAGCCAGTGGTGGCAGTTTCCACATCCTTGCTTTCAGCCTTCTTGTATTCCATCCAGTTAGTCATCTATTTCCATTGTTCCTGGTGCTTCTCCAGGAATCTTCCTAAAGGCTCCCATTTATTGAGGGTTTATCATGTTCAGACACTGCTAGAAACTTTACCTGCATTCTTGCATTGAATCCTGGAACCAATGTTATATAGTCAATGTGCTTATCCTCACTTTCAGCTTAGGGATCAGGCCCAGAGAAGTTTAAATTTCACCCAAGTCACACAGCCTAGAAGAATTCAGATGCAAGCCTCTCAAATTCCAAAGGAACCTACTCTATGAGGTGTTTCTTAAGGATCTAGTTGTACAGCTTAAGGCCCTTATGGAAGAAATATGTTGTTATCATCTCCCTCAGAATAAAGAGGAAATGGTGCAGGTGGGTATAAGGTTTTAAAAGCTTCCTTTTAACCACAGTGTGATACCACTTTACTCCTGCAAGAATGGCCACAATCAAAGAATCAAAAGACAGCAGATGTTGGCATGGATGCAGCGATAAGGGAACACTTCTACTCTGCTGGTGGGAATGTAAACTAGTACAGCCACTATGGAAAACAGTGTGGAGATTCCTTAAATTACTAAAAATAGAACTACCATTTGATCCAGCAGTCCCACTACTGGGTATCTACCTAGAGGAAAAGAAGTCATCATTTGAAAAAGATACTTGCACATCCTTGTTTTTAGCAGCACAATTCACAATTGCAAAATCATGGAACCAACCCAAATGCCCATCAATCAACAAGTGGATAAATAAAATATATATAATGGAATATGACTCAGTCATAAAAAGGAATGAATTAACAGCACTTGCAGTGACCGGGATGAGATTACAGACAATTATTCTAAGAGAAGTAACTCAGGAATGGAAAATCAAACATCGAATGTTCTCACTGATATACGGAAGCTAAACTATGTGGATGCAAAGGCATAAGAATGATACAATGGACTTTGGGGACTTGGGGGGAAGAATGGGAGGGGGCAAGGGATAAAAGACTACACATATGGTGCAGTATACACTGCTCAGGGGATGGGTGCACAGCATCTCATAAATCACCACTAAAGACCTTACTCATGTAACCAAATACCACCTGTACCCCAAAAACTAATGGAAAAATTAAATTAAACTAAAAAGTTTTTTCTTGTGGCTGTCAAAAACTAATTAACCCAGCCAAATGATAATTATACCTTTATTTCTCCTTGGCCAATAAATGAACAACAAATATTTGTTCTTTTTAACACCAAAAATTTAAACAAATAAATTCTCAATTTAACCTTATATCATTTTTTCACTTGTACTCCAAAACATCAACTTCCTCCTTCCCAAGTCTCCCTGAGGAGGCTGCTCTAAAGTGCTGCCGTTTACCCCACAGTGCTAATTCCCAGGTCCTCTTTCTCTTCTTTTCTACTAAATGTTCAACCTCAAGGGCCACCATCAATAGCGTTTGGCAGGCAATGCTCCTGTGAGCCTCAGAAACCCTCCTACAGAATTGCTGCTCAACCTTCACTCCCCAAGGTGACCCCATAAAGGAGGGGAGACCCGCCACAGTGCCCTGACATTTTCCATGACTTCTTTTAATGAACAGCTGGGCCATAATAGAAGGTTACTCAGGGATACCCATAGGCTTGACAGGACCCCGTATTTTAAACAGGGCGGCTACTAAATCCATCCAACTTTGGAATGTTACTACTCTCTCAGGAACCCAAGAGAAGTTTCTGATGCTGATCTATAAATCTCCCTGGCCTAAAATACCCAAAATTAGTTTCTGTGCCATGGGAACATAAAAATGATATGGCTTTTTTCTTTGACATGTCAGTTAATAAAGAGTGGGAGGTGGGGCCCGGATGCTGCCTGCCAGGTTTCTGAAGGGTCTACTCGTTAAAAATGGGAAGCACTTTAATTACCTGTTTGGTTTTTTTGTTATATGTGTTATATTTTTTTTTTTTTTTTAAACAAGTCCTATGGACACTCAGGAAATTATATCATTAATTATTCCTGTCACAATGTCTTAGGGTTTCTTTTTCCTTTTGTTTAAGTTTTTCAAATGTTTTTCAAAATGCTGTTTTTATGTTTCTACAGACTCTACCATTGTAAGTACTAAATTAACAAAGAGAGTGGATTTATTATTATTATTATGGTCATGGATAATTCAACAAAATGATGGTGAAATCTGTGTGTTTGACTTTGGAATTTGTTAATTGTTGGTTTCCTTAACAGAACATTTATTTTCCCAGCGTATGTGTTGGTTAACCTAAAATTAGTGCTAACTGGCATTCCTAACATACAGTAGCCATGCGACAAGAGAGAAGATGGTATAGAAAGAGAGCTGGATGGCTGGGATCACAGATCCTGAAGGCAGCTCGCATTAACTGGGGAGACAGGATAATACCTATGGAGTGACATCCCCCTGATGCTAAGACCCACTGGTTTTTGCAGCCAGGAAAAAATGGTGAGATAACACAGTTTGGTCGGGTCTAAACTGGTAGTCAATGAGTGGGTAATCATTGGCCAATACAGAGAACATCTTGGCTTTGGGCCATATCCTGCTTAATTGTCCCAGATCTTAGCTCCCATTTGGCCCCTTTGGATTGGGAAGTCAAGAGTGTGATTCTCTTGTCTTTGGGAGGTAAACCCTATAATACAATTAGAGGAGAGCCTCTATCCTGCCTCCAATCTAGGAAGCCTCCAGACCATGCAGGTTCTTAGACAACTCAGAGAAGGATAATTAGAGCCCTGAAGGGCCAGGAGAGAAGAAAAATTTAACCAATATATCCTGAAGCCAGCAAGGTCCTTCTAAATGTTCTACAATGCTCTCGACCTCCTCCATGGCTCAGTGTTTAGCATCCATGGTCACTGCCATACTTACTGGAGAGCTCGGCAGGGCAAAGATTCGCAAACATCCCCAACTGTGAGACTGTCCATGAATAAAGATGGTGACCCCTAATACTGTAATGGCTTCAAAGAATGGATGGGACCCTGAAGGACTCTGCAGGTGGGCTGGAACCCTACTTGGCATAATGTATAAAAATGTTCACACATGCTAAATCAGAAATCTTCCTGCTAGGAATCTACCTTAAGGAAATAATCAGAGATGGGAACACAGATTTATATGCAGGAACGTTTATCACCACATTATCATAACAAAAAAATAAAGGAAACAAACTAAACATTGACAATAGTAGATGGGTTGAATAGATTCTGAGACAGCTGTATTGTGGGGCTGTTAAAAGTCATATTTTGAAAAATATTAATGGCATAAAAAAAGTCCATGTCAATAGTGTCTGAGTTATTGGAGTGTCATGATTTTTATATAGTTCTGTGTTTTCTCAAGTTTTCTACAATTAGCAATAATTATATATATTCAGAGGAAAAAATACATTATGTAGAACATACAGAAAGAAAAAATGCTGTGCCTGTCCTTCAACCAAACCATGATTTGAGCTCCATGCTCATCTCAAGGACAGATGGAGGACCCTTTTGTATTTGAATGGAAGGTGATCATCCATTCACTTTGGAGAGCTGCCCTGACACTGATTGGTGCAGTGTTCTGGCCCCTCTTGCATGCAGACAGTCTCTTCTAGAGGAATCCAGTGAGACATCCTATAGATAGATAGTGAACTACAGATAGTGAATCCCTTTAGTGAACTGTATATAAACACTACAACTAAAGTTTGTGCAGAGAACAGTGCCAAGCTGAGAAGGTAGCCAAGCTCAGAAGGGCTGGTTTTCCTCTTGAGCTCTTTAAGGGGTGTCCAGCAAACATCCCACTAATATTGATGGTGGCCTTAGACGGAAAGGGCAGGACACTAGTCAATTAAAACAGAGTCAACTGTCCCACAGCACTTGCCGCCAGTGTAATTGGTGTCTTGCTTTCCCATGCTCTTATTCCAGGAAAACATTATTTGATTGGGTTTGGGGTTTTTGTAAACTTCAGTGACCCTTTTAATGAAGGTTTATATCCTCCTCTCCTTTAGTAAACTCAATATGTATTTGTCAGTGGCAATTTTTTCCCTGCCACCCTCTTGGTTTACATTAGGACTATGTCAATCACATCACAGGGGGGCATGTGGAAGAAGATGAAACTTCCCCCAAACATGAAAAAGCTCCATCTTTAGCCAAATCCCAAGCACACTTTGCCAAACACTTTCCCCTGAAATTTTCAAGGCCACGTGTTTGAATGGGAAATTTAATACACATGTTTCTGATTCATATGTACACTTAATGCATCAAAATATCATCTCTTTGAAGTCCAAATGGCCTTTTTATAGACGTCTTCCTTAGGAATGGAAAGTTGTGCTTGGCCAGGAACTAACAAATTCGAACACTCCAAAGTTCAAGTTCCTTTCAAAGCTCCCAACTGAGGAGATTGAACAGGCTTTGAAATACACCCTCCATCCCTCCAGCCACCCCACTGTGACCGTAAATCTTAAGATACTTCATTCCATCTTGCTTTTGCAGTCTTGATCACCTACTTCATGGAAGTGTCCAATGAAAGCAAGTGGTTAAGAGCTATCTTCCAGGGAATTATCACAACAATGCTGTGAAGAAGAGCGGATAGAGAAAACGGCTACACCCAACCCTCTCCACAAACCTGAGAAGGAACTTAAGTGATTAGCCAAGAGTGTCGGAGTGGTTGGGGGCAGAGCCAGCAGTTCAGTCTCAACTGCAGACAAAGGGTAGGATTCCAGGCTTTCCCTGGGAACCCTCACAGTAAAAGCTCAGAGATGGAAGATTTGGATTCAGAGCTTCCACAATTCTATTCCCAAATGTTGCATTGAAGACACTGTTCCAAAACTCCTGCTGAACAGATGGGATTATAAGCCCATAGAGCCTCTTCAAATCTACTATCTGAAGATTTGAAACATAAATCAATGCTGTCAAAACTAGAAGTTGAGGAAGAAGATTAGAAAAGATGGGAGAGAATTACCATTTCATGCAATGTTTCCATTCAGTTAACTCCATTTCCAGCAGCTGGACTTCAAATCACTAATAGTTGGTGGGCCAAGGAAGGATGGATTGTCTGAGTTAAGTAGAGAGGATCTCTCTGCCTATGACCTCCTCTCCAGATAGTAGGTCCCCTGAAAGCATGTCTCTGTCTAATCCATGATCATACCTACCACTGTGCATGATGGATGGTGGTGGTTGACAAACTTTGAGTGAATAACTTGAGTGTGTCTATCTAAATAAAATGTAATGGACTCTTGTATTGTTCTTTTGAACATCTCTTCTACATCTTTTGACTCATTTGCTCTTCCAAAATTTGACTGAAGAAAAACTTTCAGCATCATCTTCCCAATGTACCAGCCATTAGGCAATATTTAGTAAAAAATAAATCAAATCTGTATCTTAAGCAATTTGTTTGCCTTCTATCATTAATCATTTCAAGTGGGCGGATGAACGGTCATTTCCAAATGGGCATAAAACACAGGGAATGTGGACTGCAAATTCCGTTAAGCTTGCCTTTTTAAGATAATAACTGAAAATGTTTATCATCTCAAAGATAATGCATCTAAAAATATCCAGTCATGTCTACATTAGGGAGTAAGGAAAATGACGGCTTATTATATTTATTCTTTTTAGGCTTTCTAATGAACTTCACCAATCAAAATTGTAATGGTCTACACTTAAGCGTATAAAATCAACACTGAGTTCAGATTGGTTTTAGCTCTGCCAATCCCCAGGGTTAACATAAAATAAATAAGATGCTCCTTAGCTTTCAGCTTTCTTGGTGGAATCTACATCTATGAATTTTTAGTAAAGCAAAAACTGGAATGTGCTGGCTAGGCCACCATTTCTTTTTCGAATAGTGTATATTGCCATAACTACCATATGTTTTAGAGAACCCAGTTATGTGCTACTTCTTTTATACAGATGGGAAAAGCAAAACAGGTGGACTATTACATAATATGCCCACAAGCTGAATTTAGAATTTGAAGGTCAGCATCTCCTGCCTATGGCTTAAACCTCTGAGTAGTATCATATCCCAAAAGCTCTTCCTTCCTCTTCGTCTCATGGGACTGTAAGGGACCTTGGGGACAATCTGTTTCTGTAGCTTTTTTTAAAAAAATGCTTAGCTGTCAATTCTTTAAAATATTATGCAAATGCCCAATATGTAAAATCCACACAACTGGGGGGTCTCCGGTTAAAGACCAATAGTGGGGTAGTGGGAGCCCTCTGTTCATTTGATCCTGAAAGGACTCAAAGATAGACTAGGGCTCCTCCAAACACAGGTTGAAAACCTGTGAAATAGCTCATTCCTCAAAGCCCAAAAAGGTGAAATGACTTGTCTTGGGTCTCTCAGCTAATGACAGAACTAAGCCTAAACCCAGGTGTCCTAACTTTGTTGAATACTTTGCCCATTACATCACACTGAAATTGACTAGCAGGGGAAGATTCCTTTTCTAAACCAGCAACCCCACCACTATACAATGTATGACTCCATAGTAAAATGGTTAATATATGGAAAAGAGAAACTTCTTGGATCAAAATAAAGCCATAAATAGAAGTTAGTATAATAGTTTAGATCAGGAATTGGCAAACTTTTTCCATAAACGGCCAGAGAGTAAACAGTTTACGCTTTGTAAGCCATTTGGTCTCTGTCACCAGTATTCAACTCTCATTGTAGCCAAAGACAATATATAAATGAATGAGTGTGGCTGTGTTCCAATAAAACTTTATTCATGGACTCTGAAATATGCATTTCAATCCATATAGTTTTCACATATCACAAAGTGTGCGACCCCGGCTGTGGGACCTTGTGCGACCCCGGCTGTGGGACCTTGTGCGACCCCGGCTGTGGGACCCCGACCCACGGAGGCAGGCGCTCAATAGACTCGAGGCAGGACGCATGGTGACCGGTACCGACTTTATTGGGATCTCCGGGCGACTCAAGCGGGAAGGGAGGAATCGCGCGCGCTTTCTTTGTTCGGTTGACTTTATAGGGACAGAGGGCCTGGGGCGGTAGGAGAGCTGACCTGGCAGGTAGTAATTGGCTACGTTGATTGCTGGGCAGGAAGCCTGCCGGGCGGGAGCTTGTGGGACGGGAGGTTACGGGAGAGCTGGTGGGGCGGATGGCGATTGGTTCAGTGGGCCGCTGGGCGGGAAGGTTGCTGGTCTTGGGCCGGGCCAGGATAGAGTGAGATAAGGGACCCTCCCTGTGGGGGAGGAAGGGCCTTCTTTATCGGGAATTAGGCCCTTTCCACATGGCTGGGGAACGGGGCCAAAAGTCCTCTACCAGACACAAAGTATTATTATTTTTTATTTTTTCTCCTAAACATTTAAAAATTTAATAAACCATTACTAGCTCACAGGCCGCAGAAAAACACAGATGGTTGGATTTCGCCCATGGACGGAAGTTTATCAACCCCAGTTTAAAAGAAAACTTGTTCCACAAAACTTATGCAGAATTGAATACATGCAGGTTCTTTGTGAAATGCTTAGCATATAGTTATTTGAAGAGCTTAGCCAATGCCATCACTCCCTGCACTAGCATCTGGACTGCCTTTTATTCAAGTCTTAGAGGCTCGATAAAACCCCACTGGGGAAAAAAAAATCAATGTCTCTGTTAAGGAACCCAACTGAGGATCCGTGGCTTGCCATGAAGACAAGAACGTGAAGGTCTGGGCCTTCGGGGCAAGATTCCACAGATCCGATACTAGTGTCACTTTAAACAGACCTCTGAAGACATTATCTCATTTCACTCTGCATTAGATGAGATCCGTAAGAGTGTGGAAGTCACTTGTTTGGTTCTTAAATCAAAATTATTAACTTATTGGCTGGCATACATGTAACCATCATGGTATTACCTAAACGGTCGGATGAGGTACTGTCCATGTGCTGTATTCCATCTTTGGGAAACTGGATGAGTTTTTCCCATGGAAACAATTTTAAGAATAATTAGTAATGTAACCATTACATTAACAGGCATAACTCTTGGGATTTCGCCATAAAACAATTTATTCAGTAGGGTTTAATTACTAGATATTCCTGGATGAAAATTTGGGCAGTCCATGACCTTATGATAACCTTTGGAAAACATGGATGTACTCAATCCATTCTTTCTTTTTTTTTTTTTTTTTGAAACAGAGTCTCACTCTGTTACCCAGGCTTGATCTCGGCTCACTGCAACCTCTGTCTCCCAGGTTCAAGCAATTCTCATGCCTCAGCCTCCTGAGTAGCTGGAATTACAGAAGCATGCCACTATGTTGGCTAATTTTTGTCTTTTTAGTAGAGACAGAGCTTTGTCATATTGGCCAGGCTGGTCTTGAACTCCTGGCCTCAAGCAATCCACTCTTCTCAGCCTCCCAAAGGGCTGGGATTACAGGTGTGAGCCACCGCACCTGGCTTCAATTCATTATTTTCAATGCCCAACCCCATGTGAACTTCCGTCTTGCTACAAAGTTAAGACTTCTTCCCTCCACCCTTTACCCTTACCTTACCAAGCTAGGACCTGCTATAGGCAGGAAACCTAAGGTTAGGATGTGGACTAAAGACAATTCCTTCCGCCCTCCATAGACCAGTACTTTTCTTCCTCCTTTCTTAGCTTGCTAAAAGTGCACCCCAAGCCCTGTGAACTGGAATTCCTGTAAGAAGTAAAGGAAGTAAAGCAGGCACATTCTTACTTGATGGGTACTGCGTGATACTTTAGCATTGCCACACGATGGGCCCAGTAGGTGTCTAAGAAAGACGCCTCTCTCGTGGGCACTCTTCTGGGTTCTTTGGAACCAGAAGAAAGCATTTCTCTTCCAGCTGGCAGCCTATTTCCTCCTCAGCCCTGAGAATTCCCATGGTACCTCCAGCTTTCCTCTGCAGAGGTCTTTCTATGAGGCCCTGCCAAATAAGGAGACCCAGTGCCAGCTATCTCTTGCTGCAACACCAGTCATCCGCCTGACAGCCCTAGAAGTGCCAGCCAGGCTCACTGCCGCGGCCGTCTCCCCTTCACGCCTTAGCTCAGAGCAACTAGCCAGTCCATTTCTCAACTTTTGGACTCTCCAGGTGAAGTCAGACATGAGTATTGACTGCATCCCCTAAGCTCAAAGGGACACACAACTCCAAAGTAGTGTCCTGGAAGCAAGCCCCTCTCTCTTTGCTCAAAGTGAATGAGGAAGAACTCCTCTAGGGGGAGCTCCTTTGGGTTGGAATCCACTCTCCCCAAAAATGCTCCCCACAAATCATCTTAAGCGTTCCTCTCCTCAATTCTTTAATACACTTAACGTAGGTGAAGGACTTAAGGTTCTAAGTTTTTTTACACCTGATTTGTAAATCATGGTGTTACACTTCCATTTAGAATGTTATTTCTATTGTTGTTGAGCCTTAGCAGAAACTTGCATTTGGACCTCCTGTTACGTTCAGTCATTTAGGAGGACACTTTACCAAAGTACACCTTTGGGGTGAGCAGACGAACCCACATTGTTAACAGCACTGTGCTGCTGAACCTGGCCACTATGGACAGTACTGTTCTGATGGAAAGCAACCGTAGTGCCCAGGCCCTGCTTCTCCTGTATCCCACCAAGGTATCCCAGGTAACCGGTGGAGCATCCGTTAGTCCTGAGCAAATGGCACACTTTGGCACACTTTATACCTCACGGCATTTGCTCATGCTGTTCCCTCAATCCTCAATGCCCTCCCCTTGTCTTTCTCATCTCAAAATCTAGGTGATATTTATCCTTCAAGGCTTAGCAGACATGCTACCCCCTCTAGGAAGCCTTCCTTCACAGCCCTCATCTGAATCCTCTACTTTTCTTGTGCTCCCATAGCACAGAGTTTTTACTTCTTTATGGCCCCAATGTCATTGTCTTTAGGAATTATTTTAGCCAACTGTTTACAGGTGTATCTTCACAAGATGGTGAGCCCTACAAATGGCAGAGACTTTACCATACCCCTCTTTCAATATTCAGTGTCCCAGCACCAGCCTTCAAGAGGAGAAAAAGAAGGCAGAGAGAAGGGGATCCCAGGTGCCCTCAAGCATGGCAGGAGCCACGGCTCAGGGCACAGAGCAGCTATCCCAACAGCACGGGACATGTGTGCAGTGCAGTAGATGAAGAGTGAAATGGTTCCCACGCTGCAAGAACTCTGTTTACACTCTGGCTGGAACCCTCAGACCCAGTTTGCCAGTTGGGTGTGACCCGCCTTCCCCAGTGTCTTGGTGCTTTTGTGGCTAATACAAGCACATCACTCTGCCACATGTACAGAGAGCTGAAAGTGCCAGGCTTTTCCATCCTCTCTTCTCCCCACCATCTCCTGAATTTTAGCCAGTAACTGAGTGGGGAGAAAGCATGAAAGCCCAGCTCCCTTGCTTCTTGGCAGGACAAATCTAACATGAAATTTCTGCTGCAGAGCTCCCTGTGGGACCAAGACAAATGACTTACCTGGGTCACATGGCTCCTAAGTGGCTGAGAGGGGATTCGAACCCAGGCACACTTTATCACTACCGTAGACAGCTTGAGATTTAGGCATTACAACTACCATGTTAGATCCTATGGACAAAGGGGATGACTCAGTGTTTATGATAAAGAAAAAAAGCAGGGTGTTTCTGTATTAAGCTATTATATGGAAAATGGGCAGATTAATTCATCTCCAAATTATTTGCATCACGTGAATATATTTTCCCAGTGAAAAAAAATGAAAAATCAAGAGCTTTGAACCCAGACAGAACTGGCTTTGAGTCCCAAGCTACAGGACCCCAGGTAAGTTATTTCACTTCTCCTAGCCTCCATTTGTTCATATACAAAATGGGTGTAATACACCTGACTTGCAGTGGTACAGAAAGGATTAAAGATAGTAGATGGAAACCTCTATCACAGTGTCTAGCCCATGGCTAACATTCAATGAATGGCCATTGTAGCAGTAGTAGTGGTACTAATACAGAACTGGTCTCAGAAAAAAAGGAATTTGTACAACGCTGAGGTTTACAAATTCAGGCACAAAACCCCACCGTGTATAATGATAGGGTTGAATACATGGAGTATTACTGGTAGAAGTTAGAAATTTGAAGACTGCATCTGGCAGAAAGAATATGTAGACACGTGCATCCTCTAGCTGGCATGCCAGGAAGAATCTATCTGCCAGTAATCAATGACTGTTGGGAGTTGAGAAGAACTGTAAACATCGTTGCGTGAGAACTAGGGAAGGAGCTCTTCCCAAGACCGGTTGCAACTGCACAATTTCAAGTTGACATTTTATTTCACCTAAAAGAAATAATTGTGCTTAATAAGGTAGTTATTGCTAGAGGATCAGGATCTGGAAACCAAACTTTTATCATCTGATGCATAACAATTTTAAGCAAGATTTGTTTGGGGTGGAGGAAGTCACTGAGAGCCCGAAAACTACTTTTCCAATTTGTGTTATAACCCAAACAAAGATATTTAGGACTGATACTTTAAACTCCATTGAAGTCGAATATCACGTTTATTATTACAATATTGTACATTCATTACTTCCATTTTTCCTTTTCTTTTTGTGGTTATAGGTCAGGTTTATTGATTTTGTTCCGTTTTCTTTTGTTACACAGATTGCAGGAAATCAGCTTTGGCGAGCTCTCACCTTTCTAGAAGCAGCAGAATCTGCTTCTGTCCTGGTAGATTTGATTCATAAAGGCAACCAAATATAGCCAAAACATTTACTCTGCTTTATATGATCACTTGGTTATCTAACAGAAGCAAACTAGCCAAATAAAAGCTAAATCACCACTCATAGTACTTAACATTGGTTCAGTCTTTGGTTCCAGGCAAACTTGATTAGACATACTTTACTTCTACACTGCTAACTTGATTAGACATACTTTACTTCTATCCTACTGGAAGACTAAGAATGATTCCAAGTTTGTAAATAAATATAGAAACACAGCCCCACAAGCCCAAGGCCAATCAACATTTTCCCAAACCTCGAGTGAGAAGCATAAGCCTAAGGCTCAGGGATTTCTGTAGGCAAGCAAGGGTGACATATCGAGCTGATTTATGGGGCGTGGACTTCTGTTCGTTCTTGAGCCTTTGAGTTGGACTTAATTATCTTTAAGGTAGAGATGGATATGGCCTTACCCTCATCTTCTACACATATGCTCCTATCAGGCAGCCATGTGCCATCATAGTAGGTAGAATTGTGATTTGGGAAGTAAATATTTCTGTCCACTCACCTGCTGGGCATCAGGGAAACCAAAAAAAAAAAAAAAAATCAATCTCCTGACTGAATTAAACTTGCTTGGGCTTTGTAATTTTTATGGAATTCAGATGCTCTGATCTGTAAATGCTCCAAGTTGTTTGGCATAGTGTAAAAAATGCGAGTAATAAAAACCATCCTTCAGCACTGAGTAAGAGATGATTTACATAGATAATCCCCAGTAGGGAAGGGACTACCGCACACAGTGAGAAGAATTAGAAGATCCTGGATTAGGTGCCTGCCTTAGCTAATAGACGGATCTTGACTCTAGACGTGATTTTTGATCTCTTTTATCCTTATATGTAAACTAAGAGACATAGACTTACTGGTTGAAATCTAGAATTGCTTTTAACTATATGACTGATTTGAGGGAGGAGAGGAGGAAAGAGAGCCATGTTATAAATGTAGCATAATTACAAATTCCATAATAAATATAGGCTCATTTGTAAATAAAATTGTTATAAAATAACAGTTAGTAGCTTCCAAAATACATAATCCTCACTATAAAGCAATAAATTAATAAAACAATTTATATGTTAAATTGGTAGCAAGCCTTCAAAAATTCAACTTTTAAACAAATTTGTTTTGTTTTTATTTTTAGTTTGCCTAATTTTTTTTATGCTCATTTGGAAAACTCAAGTAATAGTCTTTTATTAACATTATGATTTATTCAGTTTTCCATCATGCAAGATAGATCACCAATCTTTTTAGGTAACATTTCTTCATATAATAAATAAGATATACGTATTAACACAACTCTATTTGTGGATTCACACATCACTCTCTGAATAAGGTGATAATCCTACCTGCATGCAAATACACACTTTAGTCATAAACTTGGTTTAGGATCTTCCTTTCCAAATGATAATAATAATTTTGTGGCTCCAATTTCAAATATGAGACATCAAAAACCTTGCTAGAACTTGAACTACTTCTTTCTTTTTGCCAAACACATCTGACCAAGCTCATAACCTTAAAATTATTCATTGCTTTTTATCTTACCACAAGGTTCCTGTTGCAGGTTGAATTCCTAAGAAAGCACCCTGAGATTAGTATGAAGAAAGTTTATTAGGAAGTGCTGTTGAGATTAGCACCTGATGGAAAGAAACAGAAGCAGGATTGAGAAGAAGTTGAGCTGATCCAGTCTCAACAAACACCTTAGCTCGCCCCAGAAGGGCCTCTGAATCTGGGCTGATCCCTTCAGAGTTGTCCCAACTTGAGGTAAAATAGCTGGAGGAATAAATCCCAAAGGGAGACCTGGATATCTCATCACAGCATCCACCACTGTTCCTAATGGAGGCAGCTCCAACTATGTAACAGCTAACCTGCCAGTTGGCTTGTTAGCAACTAATATTTGTTGAGTACATACCATGTGCTAAGTACCACTGAGACCATCAAATTTATATATATATCCTTACTATCAAGAAACTTACGGTTTGTTGAAGAGAACAGATCAAAATGTACTTAAAGACCACAGAATAAAATTTTAAGATAGAGGCAAAGACAATACCAGAAGAAAAAAGGTAATCAGACAATTTATTATCTTAAAATTTAAAGGTGAGAGAGATAATTCTATGAAGCTTGGAACAGGAAAACTTGAGTTGTGT
>NW_016107659.1:18218-21848 GCF_001604975.1 Cebus imitator | reverse complement strand
TTTTTTTTTTTTTTTGAGATGGAGTCTCGCTCTGCAGCCCAGGCTGGAGTGTAGTGGCGCTATCTCCGCTCACTGCAAGCTCCGCCCCCTGGGTCCTGGTTCAAGCAATTCTTCTACCTCAGCCTCCCAAGTAGCTAAGATTACAGGCATGAGCCACCATGCCCAGATAATTTTTGTATTTTTTTTTTTTAGTAGAGATGGGGGTTTCACCATATTGGCCAGTCTGGTCTTGAACTCCTGACCTCGTGATCAGCCCACCTTGGCATCCCAAAATGCTGGGACTACAGGCATGAGCCAGAGTTGTGTCTTTAAGGTTAAAAGATTGTAATGAGTAGCAGCAGGAGGAAACCAAAGTAGCAGAAAAGAAACAAAGACCAGGTGCAAGGCATCTGGAGGTCACCTTCGTAGAAATGACCATAACTTTTTGAAGAGGAATATATCAGGACTGAGGGTGGGAGAAGAAAGGAAGTGCACAATGAGAAGTGGAGGCCACTCAGGTGAGTCCAAATGTTTTGGTAAATGTTTTGGTAAGCATGAAGGTGGAGGCATTTTGCTCTTCCAGGCCTGACAACAGCAAGGACAGCTTTTGATTATCAATCTCTGATCAGGGCAGAGGCAACCTGCTATGGGACTCACTGTGGTAGCACCTTGCCTAGCAGGCCAGTTCTGTCGTGTAAATTTTGGAAGCCAGGCCTCGAGACCATTCCTTCTGCATTTCCAATGATCTGTGAGCATGTATCTCTTTCCGCTTAAATTGGCTAAAGCAAATTCTGTTGTCTTCAGCTAAGAACACTAACAGTTAACATTCACAATTGCATGAGAAGGCATTTGTATCCTCATTTTATAGGTTTAAAATAAATATAAAGCTATGAGGTTAAATAACTTGTCAAAGATGTTCTAGTGTGGCAGACACCAGACTTGAGGCTAGAATTATGTCACTCCCAAACCAATGCCATTTCTACAAGATCATAACAGTTTCCCAAAGACAGGGACGTGAATAGCCCTCCATATTTATTATCTGAGCATGTGGCTCTGCAAAATTAATAGTTTCCACAATGGGTCATCAAACATTACACTCAATTTCTGAACTGGAGAAAGTAACACTATATGTGAATCATTCCAATGAGAGAACAACACCAAAAAGTCACAGTTCTCTGAAATCCAGGCCAGAGACAGAAAACGTTGAGTTCTTGAAGCCAGGAGCCAACCTAGCTCTGTCTAACCCTACTTTCTGTAATTGTTTACAAATTTAACAACTGACTTCAACAATAATCTCTATAGCCTCATAAATAAATTCAAGTCCACAACGTAAAGCAAATTCCCATCCTTCATCCCATGTTGTTCCATATATTGAGTTTCATCATCTCATGAAGGCTAAGTTCTTCCCCAGGCATAATGGAGGCTATTTAACTACCTCCTGCTTTAGCCCTTTCAACTTCAAGATCAGTTTTATTAGATGGACTCACTAGACAATGGCCAAGATTATACATTTCTAAGACCAATTATTCATGGTTAAAAGTATAATCTATGGCAGGATTAGAAGATAAGTGATACAGTATGACCACTAGCCCCTCTTAAGCCCAAGGAAACATGATCAGCACTGGACTCTGGCCTAGAATTGTTCTCAAAACAGAGTCCCAGAGATCCTCTGTCAATCAGTTGGAGTCAGCATTTGAGTTAAAACCGACCTGCAAACCCTGATCTATAGTCTTCACCTGGGTAAAAGAGCAGGAAGACTCATGGCCAGTGAGTCTCACTGCAGCCATTTGGTACCTACCATAACTCGTTTTCTGAAAATCTGCCAGAGAATGACTTAGGCTCCAGGGAAAAGAGAGCTTACCCTCCGACCTCCACACTTCAAACCTGACTTCACACCCGTTTAAAACACTTCATGGAGCCCTTCCATTCACAGAGTGCTTTTCTGGATGTTTCTTTCCGTCCTCAATTCCATCTTGAGCCCAGCTGACAAATGCTGCATGGACTCCCAGCCGTCTCCCGAGAGGAGCCCAGAACATTTTAAGCAGCTTTGCTTTGTGACCTGACCTCCAGGCAGGCTGCATACTTCAGAGCACTGACAGCTCAGTCATGTCTTTTGTCCCAGGCACACAGATAGAGCAGGGGAGGGAAAGTTCACATGGAACACTCACATTTCAAAACATAAATAAATGGCTCACACCAGAGGCCCAGTGCACTTAAGTTAGGAAGACAAAACCTCCCGAAGAAAAGAGGGACCCAAGGGGACTTTTCAGAGATCCCTGCAGGACCCTGTGGCTATGATGGCTGTACCTGGAAGACTGGATGGGGCAGATTTGTGGCTGGCAGGAAGCTGGATAGGCTGTTCTGAGTAGGGTGTGTGGACATTCCTGCTTTCTGTTCCTTCCTGACCTGCCCCCTAAAATATCTTCCTGATATATATTTTCCCCTACTAGCCCTATTCCTTTCTTTCTCTTTTCTTTAGCCTTTTTTTCTCTCTCTAGTATGCTTTGTGCTTCTTATTCCTCCTGCTTTTTCTCATACTTCCTGGTTCTGCAGCTCTTATATTTATTCTACTTGGAACGCTTTTCTTTTTCTCCCAGTTTTCCAAAGAATTTTCACAGCTGGTCCCATCTGTCTCTTCTAAATGATCCTCTTCCTCTTGAACTACATTCACTTCCTCTCTGATTCCACCTGCCCTTAGAAGGTTGGACCCTATAATACCACACCCTAAGTCCTATTAACAAATATGGGATTGGAAATGGGGGCAGGCAGGGACCCTGAATTCTACCACTCTTGAAACACCAGCAACAGATAACAGAGTCACTAACGTGCTCCCACCCTTTATCCTTTTCCTACAGTTATCTGAGTTTTTCTTTATTTTACGTTTCAATATTTAACTCATTTTAAACTTTCATCATTTTACAATACAGGTAATACATGGTCACTGTAGAAAAATTGGTAACAATAGATAAGTAGAAAGACAAAAAGTATTCTGCAATTTCACCCTGCAGAGAATACTCCTATGTTTCATGATTGTCTTGATGAACACTGTTTTAAAGATTCAAAGATGAATGGAAAAGATGGAAAGACATTATCCTTGCTCCTTCAGAGCCTATATCCAGTGGGGAAGAAAATTAAACAAGCACATACAAGACAGCATATTTAGAAAAGAACGGGAATCCATGGAAGGGAGGGCAAATGAGTCACACTTTGCAAAAGCCTCCTGGAGAACATGTCATCCTGAAAAATGAGCAGAAATTGGCCAGGCACAAAAATACAGAAAGGAAACAGCCCATGGTAAGTCCGTGAAAGTAAAGTGAGACTGGCACATTCAGAGAACCAAAGGGAGTTCAATATGGCTCAAAGTAAGGGCCAATGGCAGTGAACAGGCCTGGGGAGATAAGGAGGGGCCAGAAGGCACATGGTCTTGTAAGCCTCAGGAAGATGTTTTCATAAAGGCAATGGGGACATTGAAGGTTATTAAGGAAGGGAATGACATGATCTGATTTACACTTTTAATAGAACTCTAGGCCTAAAAGATAGAACTATACTATGCAATAGGTGCCTCTCTTATAATCAGGACAGAAGGAGGGAAGGAAGGAAGGAAGGAAGGAAGGAAGGAAGGAAGGAAGGAAGGAAGGAAGGAAGGAAGGA